>NC_090656.1:84583682-84603682 GCF_040937935.1 Hyperolius riggenbachi
GCACTGCTCTGCATGCAAATCTTGATTAATAAGTCAATAGTCCTTCATGCGAATGCAAATTTTTGAGTTTGCGATGCAAGTTTTTGCATTCGTTTTCCCATCTGACATGCTTCTTCCTGTTTCCTGTGTAGTCACAGTGATGTCATGCGGCAATGGAGATTAAAAATCGGATGCAAAATTTTGCATTAAAAATGCACGTTATTATTTATAGGGTTTTTTATTTGTTGATTCTTTTAAGGGCCAAGAATACCTAGGTGAGAAGTAGGGATAGACAGGGGGCCCAATGGTGCAGTATCGTCAGGTATAGGGAGGATAACATTTTTATATAGATATACACTCACAAAGGTGGGTTACAGTTCCTGCAACCACCATATAGGCCTGCAGGGAATTAACCGTCCCTGCTTGGTACTCCAGGTCCTGCTGGATACTGGATGGTCGCTCTCATGTAGGACGATAGACTTTCCAGAAAAACTGCAAATCTATTCGCTCCAAAGGAGGTCTGACTAGTAATGGGTAAGGTGGAGGCACCCAATGTTCTATATTAGTATTTTTAAATACAAATATAAAATTATATAATAAGAGAAGTAATTGCTTACCTCTCCAGTAGATATAGACACCAAATTTAATTCAAAAAGCAATCTGACAACGCATTTGCTGGGTCGTGGCCCGCTTCCTCAGGTCAATACAAAATGCCTTGATAGCATAGGGGATAGAGTGTTGGGCGCCTCTAATGAATGAATGCTTTAGAGACGCCTACACTCTATCCCCTATGCGATCAGGGCATTTTGTATTGACCTAAGGTAGCGGACCATGACCCGTGAAACACGTCAGATTGCTTTTTGAATAAATACTTTTTTTCCAGTTGAACTGGTGTCTATATCTTCTGGAGAGGTAAGAAATTACCTCTCTTTTTTATTATATAATTTTTTATTTGTATTTAAAAATCCTAAAATAGAACACACATTGGGCGCCTCCATCCTACCCATTATTATTATTATTTAGTATTTATATAGCGCCAATATCTTCCACAGCGCTGTACAGAGTATGTTATCTTGTCACTAACTGTTCCTCAGAGGGGTTCACAGTCTAATCCAACACATAAGTGTTAGGAAGTCTTGCATAAGGAGTTCTTACTGAATAGGTACTGACCCTAACCGGGATTCGAACCCTGGTCTCCCATATCAGGCAGCCACTACTAAAAACACATACGCTTTCCAAAACGCATTCAATCTGCATATGCAGATTGGGATGGTAAACACAGTATACGAGTGGAAATATGCCCTAGAGGTAGACTATCTGCACTGTGGTCAGACATGGTAGTTATTTATTGCTGTACAGGGTGGGCCATTTATATGGATACACCTTAATAAAATGGGAATGTTGGTGATATTAACTTCCTGTTTGTGGCACATTAGTATATGTGAGGGGGAAAACTTTTCAAGATGGGTGGTGACCAGGGAGGCCATTTTGA
Organism: Hyperolius riggenbachi; assembly: GCF_040937935.1. NCBI lineage: Eukaryota > Metazoa > Chordata > Amphibia > Anura > Hyperoliidae > Hyperolius > Hyperolius riggenbachi. The sequence continues at coordinate 84,585,154 of NC_090656.1, forward strand.
AGGCAGCCATTTTGAATCCGACTTTTGTTTTTTCAATAGGAAGAGGGTCATGTGACACCTCAAACTCATTGGGAATTTCACAAGAAAAACAATGGTGTGCTTGGTTTTAATGTAACGTTATTCTTTCATGAGTTATTTACAAGTTTCTGGCCACTTATAAAATGTGTTCAATGTGCTGCCCATTGTGTTGGATTGTCAATGCAACCCTCTTCTCCCACTCTTCACACACTGATAGCAACACCGCAGGAGAAATGCTAGCACAGGCTTACAGTATCTGTAGTTTCAGGTGCTGCACATCTCGTATCTTCACAGCATTGACAATTGCCTTCAGATGACCCCAAAGATAAAAGTCTAAGGGTGTCAGACCGGGAGACCTTGGGGCCCAATGGCAATTGCTCCTGATCACTGAGGGGAGATGTCAGCTGTCATATGACAGCTTAATCTCCCCTCTCGGGTACGCAGGAATGCGTCGGGTGTGAAATTTGCTGGTGGCATAAATCCTACACCGCATCAGGCTTAGACAGCCACAAGTGCGGCGTAGGATTTACTATCAGTGGTCCGCAAAAGGTTAAAGAAGAACTTTAACCTAGGATTGAACTTCATCCCAATCATTAGCTGATGCCCGCTTTCCCACAAATATATTAGGATAGGTTATCAGGTGTGTGTGTGGGGGGCTGATATTGTGGTGAAACCCCGCTCATAGTGTGAATGTCATGCCCAAGTTTCTCTGTGGAACTTGTTGCATTTTGGGAAAGAACTCCTGTTTCCAACTGCCAAGCAACCATTGTCTCCCTCTGTGTGTATATAATCTATAAAAATCAACCTTTTAGTCATTCACATTGTTAGTGGGCGTAGTTATATTATTATTTAGAATTTATATAGTGCATGCATCTTTCACAGTGCTGTATAGAGTATGTTGTCTTGTCACTAACGCTTCCTCAAAGGGGGTCATAGGCTAATCCCTACCATAGTCATATGGATCTAAATGTATTGTGAAGTGTATGTATCATAGTCGTAGGCCAATTTTACAGGGGAAGCCAATTAAGATGCTCCGGAATATAAGACGCACCTAGGTTTAGCAATAGTCCATTAGTATATAGCAAGGAAATGAACAGCGCTACTTAAAAACAGGCAAGTGCCTACCTGCAAAAGAGTGCAAGCCCCACTTGTGGAGTCGAATACACACCGAGCATACACATGACCTGTCTACCACTAGAGGAGGATGTTGGTTTCCTGTAACAGCTTGCATGCAACCTATTAAGTACTCGTCCCTCCCACTGCGAAGAAGTCGATCCTCCATGGGAGGGGCCTAACACTAACTAAATCCTAACCTATGTATATGCATAGCCTGGGTGCGGCTAATTAAATAAAATCGAAAATTGAAAATTGCGCAAAAGGTGGATCAGCGCAACACCAGGCCGCCTCCGAATGGCCTCCAATCAGAGGTGCGCTGAGCCCCCGCAGAAACTACAAACGCACCTTGAGCCCAAACAGGAGCTCTGCATATACACCAAAAGCATGGCTGTTAAGTGGGAGCAGCTCCATTCGGAGGCGGCTTGGTGTTGCGCTGATCCACCTTTTGCGCAATTTTCAATTTTCGATTTTATTTGATTAGCCGCACCCAGGCTATGCATATACATAGGTTAGGATTTAGTTAGTGTTAGGCCCCTCCCATGGAGGATCGACTTCTTCGCAGTGGGAGGGACGAGTACTTAATAGGTTGCATGCAAGCTGTTACAGGAAACTAACATCCTCCTCCAGTGGTAGACAGGTCATGTGTATGCTCGGTGTGTATTCGACTCCACAAGTGGGGCTTGCACTCTTTTGCAGGTAGGCACTTGCCTGTTTTTAAGTAGCGCTGTTCATTTCCTTGCTATGTACTAATTTATTTTGTTTTTGGTCAGCTGCTCCCACTTAACAGCCATGCTTTTGGTGTATATGCAGAGCTTCTGTTTGGGCTCAAGGTGCGTTTGTAGTTTCTGGGGGGGCTCAGCGCACCTCTGATTGGAGGCCATTCGGAGGCGGCCTGGTGTTGCGCTGATCCACCTTTTGCGCAGTCCATTAGTATTGGTATATGGCTGCTGAATGACTGACTGCATAAATGGTTTGTAATAGATTAGAGACCTGTCACGCTCGATTAAGATGTTGTTCTTATTGTCCTGGACCTGGACATTAACTAGCACAGCGCTCCTTTGTATTACCACATTATCATTAGTTGGCATTGCAATGTGAGTGCATTCCTTCCCCTCATAGTACTTCCATCCTATTATCTTGCATTCCATGCTGTATCACACCTGGAAGCCTGAAATCTTTTTATAGGCTTCTAAAACCTGCCTCCTTTGAAAGTGACAAAACGACTGTGGAGTGCACGGAATTATTACACAAACATGTCACACGCTTTATTTTTGCACCTATTGCGTGCTCCACTTACTTATATAATCTCTATCTTGTTAGAGAGAACCAGTGTACTGAATAACCTGTTCACATAACAATGTGCAGATTTATTTAACATGCATCCTTCGGCGCTTCTGAACATGTTAGCCTTGCAGTTGGATGCCCCACCATTTTATGTGGAAACTGAATACTAACTATTTAATTGCAAGTAAAAAACATGTTTGTTTTTCAAGATTAGGGGAGGAGCTTACGACTGCAACACATGCTTGTAGTATAGGGAATATATGGGAGACGCAATTTCTGCTCCCTGACACACACATCACATCATGAAAGACACACAGAAGTATGTGGTCTATTTCCTGAACAGCTTTGTTATGCAGCAGTTTGAAATTGTCGTATATAAACATCATCTGATACTGCATATGAATTTAATCCTGAAGCAGGTAAAATGGGCGTCATATAGACCAATAGCGGCACCCAGTGTATAATTTGAGATCCAGATTTCAAGAGAGGGGGGGAGGCAGGTTAGTGTTACGAGTAGGTGGAGGCTGGATTAGTGCGAGGAGAGGGTTAGGAAAAGTGATAGTAGAATATTGGTAAAAATGACGGATATTCTACTATAAGTATTAGCTGGAGCTCAATAGTAGAATATGTACTGAAATTCTACTAGTGACTTCAGCTGGTCCCCAAATTACCTCAGCGCCCTTTTTCAAGGTACACTGAACAAAAAACATGGGACAGTAAAGCTGAATATTTGTTTCATTCAGTAGCTGAAATGTGCTTGTTTGCTCTGAGCAAACACTCACTTGACTTCAGTTTTCCTAGCTGGTCTTGGCATGTGACTTCTGTTCCTTCCACTGGAATTTAGTCTCAGAACAAGACACTACTGGAGATAAGTGGAGGGGCTGGATACGTACCTTGTAAAAGCACCGATCATTGCAAAATGTAAATATGGGTATGGTACGTACACATGATGCAATGCACTCCTATACGACAAACGTTCACATCAAAATTATTGGATCATCCTTTGAAAGTCAAGCCTTCTGACCAATTGGAAACGATCATTTTTTTGAATCAATTAAGGATCAGACTTGTTGATATCAATTGGTCCTGCACAGGACTGTTTTGGGCAGGGCAATACTCGATTCACAGCATGTGTCTGTGGAGAGCAGCCACATGGCATCTAGTGTCCTCTCCTACTTCATCTCTGTTGCCTAGAGTGTCCTGACTTTCCCCTGCCTGTGGGCATCTAAAAGGATTGTCCGTGGCCAAGATTATGCTGGAGAACCAGAATGGCTCTGTTGGAACCCCACTGCACCACTTCTATATTTTTAATTTGCCCTATTTATTTGGTCTGTGACAAATACCTATGTCCACCCTGTTCTTTCTGGGCATGTTTCAGGTGATTGGACAGTGACCCTGTCAATCAAAGCTGTCCTGCAGAGTTGTTTATTGGGCAGAAATCTGTTTTAAGCCGAATGTAGCTTGATTACCAAAAACTACATTATTGCTGCAGTTTATGTGCACAAAAATAAATCACCTAAACCTGAAAACCTATCTCTGCATATGGCCTAATTAGTTGCCCGTTTGCTCAATAAATAAACTTAATATAAACCCATCCTTTTATCCTATTTACTTATCATATTTATATTAAAATGATGGGGACTCATGAAATCATGCTACTTTTTCTCTATAGTTTATTAAGCAGGATACTGAACTTAATTGTGATAATTGCCATATGCTGGGTATCACAAGAATTGTCAGACTTCAGATGTCAAACATTGGCCAGAACTAGCATTGGAGGTTGGTACCGGTATGTGTATAAGATATACAGCTTAAAAGTGCAAAGCGTTAATTCATTAGTAGGCTGTCATGAAATGCTTAAAGTGAATGGGAACCGCATTTAAAAAAATGAGACAGATACTTACCCAAGGAGAGGAAAGGCTCTGGGTCCTATAGAGCTTCCGGCTCCTCTCCTAGTCCCCTCGTTTAAGTGCTGGCTCGCCTGGTAGCAGTATTTGATTAAATTAGTCAAATACTGCTTTACCAGGCCGAAGGAGGCTTCAGAAGTCTTAAGGGAGCCCGAGTGCTCCTGAAGAAGGGCCGCCCTGTACTGCGCCTGCGCAAGCACGCTCTCTTGCACGCTCACGTGTGTGCAGTATGGAGCCGCACGTCTTCGGGAGGACACGGCTCCCGAAGACTTCCAAATACCCTTTCGCCGGGGGATTGAAACGGGGGGAGCCAGCACAGGATAGAGAGCAACGAGAGAGGAGACGGAAGGCTCTATACGACCCAGAGCCTTCCCTCTCAGGTAAGTATTTGCTTCATTTTTTTAAAAAAATGCGGTTCCCATTCACTTTAATGAAAACCCACAGCGAATGACATATAGAGGTTGCCATACTTATTTGTTTTAAAAGGTGCTATGTGCCTGACTTCCATGATGATCATCTGAATGTAAGAATGAGTTATTTATCCAAATTAAGCTTGTAGGTTAAGTTATGTGGCACAAGCTGAGTACATTGGCTGCATACCTGTTCCAGGGTTGTGTGACTCAGAAACTACCGAAGCTAGTAGATCAATGTGACAACTAAGCAGCTTTTATAACTGCTAATAAATATGGCAGTCTCCATATGCTTCCTACTCCGTGTCCTATACAGTGACTCTATATCTGAGTCTCCGGCTAGTGTGTTGTCTTGCTTCTCGGGGAAGCCTTTATTTGCTTGTCTTCTTTGTTATTGTTCCATGTAAAAATGTTGGCCGTCAAAGGAATACTTAAAAGAAAGCTTGAGGCTTCTTAAAACAACAAAAGAAACAGAAGGGGAAATTCAGGTCAGCAGAGGACAGGCTCATTAAGGGTCTTCTTCAGTCTAAAGCTATAGAGAAATCTGAAGCTACATTGTAATTAGATCACTACATAAATTGCCATTTGAAGCAGGTACACTTTACTGTAAGTAATGAGCAATACCCAGTCCATGCTGTCACATCACCTTCAAATGAGCAATTCCGGAAACCTTGTAGTCAGACTGATGTCCTCACATAAATGCACATGTATGGGTATTCATTTATTTAAAGTTTGACCTTGCCCTGACTGTTTCCATTTGCACGCTTCTCACCAGTTGGCTCTCCTAGTCTCTGTACATTGCTTCTCCCCACTTTTTTGCCAAGGCCAAACATCTGCTGACATGGATCTGGCAATGCCTGTAAAGACAGAAGCCATTTACTTTCCAGAGTTGGAAGGGGCTATTTTTCCAACAGACTGTCCAGCTGAACCGGAAAATTAAGCATTGTCTCTGAAATTCCATCTAATGTGGTATTCGTAGTAGGCATAGTCAATTAATCGTTTCGAGTTGATGCAGCATTATAAACATTTTGCAGTGGAGAACCTCCATTATGAGGAACGCATAGCTGAACTAAAATTCTGTTTATCCTTGATGACAGTTTAGCTGCAACTTTCTGATACTGGGTGTTCTGAATGACAAAGTGAAGGACCATGTTCATTTCTGGTATATCCCCATCTTAATAATGAGAACAGGCAGATAAAGATCTTTTATATCCACTTAATCCCTCATGATAGCCAATTTTGATGTGATAGTCAGTAAATCAGATGTGCCCACACTTTTTAGGCTTGTGAGCTACTTAAAAAAAAATATGAATTAAAAATGATCTACCAGGAAGCCTCTATCTACAATTGAAAGTAGGGATAATCAATGAGATGAAAATTATTCAGAGTTTAAGCAAATGTATGTAAATTTCCATGCAAATATATGGAGTTTGAAAATGGACCAATCCAATTTAAACCTGGTGGGATTTGATTGGTCCATTTACAAGCTGCATCTATTTGGATAAACTTTGCATACATTTTCATAAACTCAGGAATATTTGCATCTCATTGATCATCCCTACTTGCTAGCTACTGCAGTACATGCGCAGCAGCAGTCCATCAATGATTATCACAAGCCACCAGTCAGTTAGATGCATATCATAGAGTCCTCTTCAGTAATCCAAATAGAACAGTGATTGACTAAATAGTCACAATCTCATGCTTAGAATATCATGCTTAGTATCCGGCAACAGTGTAATTAGCAGTAGCACACAATGCTTCTAAATGGATGGATCCCCACCTTGCAACAACATAATACCCTACACTGCTGTTAAAACCTCAGGATAACACATTGCACTAAGCTCATTCAAGTCAAAGGGACCGAGTACACGTCACTCTTGGCAGGTGGTGTGGCATCTACCTAGAAGTCCTTTGCGATCTACCGGTAAATCACGATCTACCTAATGGGCACCTCTGCAGTAAATCAATAGAATTATTACAAAGAGATTGGATGTTTTCCTTTGAAAGTACACCTGAGCTGAGAGGGATATGGAGGCTGACATGTATTTCCTTGTAAGCAATACCAACCTGACATGCTGCTTTTTCTATTTGGCTGCAGTAGTATCTAAATCGCAGACCTAAAAAAAGCATGCGACTATTCCAGTCAGATTTCAGTCAGGAACACCTGATCTGCATACTTGTTCAGGGTCTATGGCTAAGGTTAATAGAGGCAGGGGCTCAGCAGGACTTCCAGGCAACTGGTATTATTTAAAAGTAAATCAAAAGGTCAGCCTCCATATCCCTCTCAGTTCAGGTTCAGTGCTTTAAAACCGAGATATTGAAGGCTCTCAAGTTTGCACTGCAAACATTAAATTGAATATTGATCCCACGATTTGACCTGAGTAACGTGTAAAGTTGGAAAAATCCCCTCCTCAACTCAGTTTTTGTCCCGTGCCCTTCAATGGTATTTTTTATTTATTTGCCTCCCTTTGAATCTATGAAGTTTCTGTTAAAATAGATTGTGCTTACTTTTTTTTTTTTTTTATTGAATTGAAATAAACATTTTTTTTCAGTCAGGCTATATAACTATTATATTAAAGTTGATTTTATCTGTGCAGAGCAATAATATAGTAGGGATGTGTACTAATATTAAACTAAGTACTTGGAATGCTAGTAATTTGGATCTTAGTTACTACTTTGATTGCAAACTGAAAGATTTTACTCCGGGATATCTTTTATTATAATGAAGTTCTCCAATAATGATCGAAAAGTTTCCGTTCCCGGTGAAATCCAAATAGTCTTGAAATGTAATACTCATATATTTACAGTCTTTACTAAGTCTTTAAGCTTTAGTAAAGGAAAAAAGTACTACATCCTTGGAGGTCTGTTGGCATAACTCTCTTTACTGTCAGTGACCATATGATTAGTGATTTACTTTTAGTGGACAAGCATTAACCTCCACTCTGAAGCAATAAGTGCAAGGCGGACAACTAGCCAGGAGCTTTGACATAATAAGTCCATTGAGTACAGATGTGGACAGACCATAGTGACAGAAAGGGGACAGCATGCTGGAGGGACATGGCTGAAGTGAATCGGGCATATTGAAATTTAACACAGGTGACAGTTTATTTGAAAATAAAAAATGGAAAAAAAAGACCGCTCAAGGGGATGATGTAAAGAATGGTCAATACACCTGGACTGGCTTTATATGTACAGAGAGAAATGTTTGAGTCATGTAGGCAAAGTCAGGCACAAAATGGGGCTGGAAATTTGGGCGCACCAGGCGTCGCCTTAGGCCTTAATGGGAATTATGCCTATAGCTGTGCTCTGAGATAAGCCACAGTATAATAACTTTTAGGGAAAAACATTTCTTCATTGCAATTTTTGGAAATCCTAAAAAAAAGTTTTAATTTCCTGTACTTCCAGGGAGCACAGAAAAGGTTAATCTTTATTACAGTAGAATAGAGATGGCCCGAACCTCAGATTTTAGTTCGTGAACGCGAACTTCTGCAAAAGTTTGCGAACTCGGCGAACCGCAGTAGACTTCAATGGGCAGGCGAACTTGAAAAACTACAAATACTGTTTTTGGCAACAAAAGTGATGGAAAAGATGTTTCAAGGGGTCTAACACCTGGAGGGAGGTATGGCAAAGTGGGATACATGCCAAAAGTCCCGGGGAAAATTACGGATTTTTAACGCACAGCAGGGTTATAATCCCTAAAGGGCAGAAATCACATTGCATTCCTAAATTGGAGGCTTAAAGTGCTTTAACCACTTTACCCCTGCCTGTACGAATTTCTCCGTCCCTTTTTCCATCCTTTCACCCCCAGGGACGGAGAAATCCGTACTTTCCGCGCTCCCGCTGCTGCCCGTGCTCCCGCTCGCTCTAGCGCGCACTCCCGCGGGTAAACACGCCGCCGTGCGCTCGCCCGGAGATCAATGAACGGGAAAATCCATTCCTGTTAGTTGATCTAAGCCCCGCAATGATCCACTGCTTCTCCGCTAAACAGCGCGATCATTGTGAAAAAAACCCCGATCCCAGCCTCCTAGTACTTCCTCCAAGCGTCCGGAAGGAGGTTGCATTAAACAAAAAGTTACTGTTGCCATCTTGTGGCGAAATAGTAAAACTACACCCTAAAGCATTTTTCACATACAAATAGATTACTTATACACAAAAAATTAACTCATTACCTCCCACACTCCCCCTTTTTTTTTTTGTAATTAAAAAAAAAAATTAAAAAATGTACAATTAAAAAAAATACATTAATAGTTACCTTAGGGACTGAACTTTTTAATTATGTCAGGAGGGTACAACACTGTTACTTTATAAGCTATGGGCTTGTAATTAGGGATGGACGCAAAACTGAAAAAAATGCACCTTTATTTCCAAATAAAATATTGGCACCAAACATTGTGATAGGGACATAATTTAAATGTTTTTATAACCGGGACAAATGGGCAAATACATTTCATGGGTTTTAATTACCGTATATACTCGCAAGCAAACCGACCTACATGTAAGCCGACCCCCCAACTTTTACCTGAAAAACAGGGAAAAATGATTGACCCCCATATAAGCCGGGGGTAGGAAATGCTGGCCGCCTTATTCCCCTAGTGTGTCCCAGTATCGCTAGTATAGTGCCCAGTATCGCTAGTATAGTGCACAGTATAGCTAGTATAGTGCCCAGTATAGCTAGTATAGTGCTCAGTATAGCTAGTATAGTACCCAGTATAGCTAGTATAGTGCCCAGTATAGCTAGTATAGTGCCCAGTATAGCTAGTATAGTGCCCAGTATAGCTAGTATAGTGCCCAGTATGGATAGGTAGTGCCCCAGTATAGAGAGTATAGTGCCCCAGTTTAGCTAGTATAGTGCTCAGTATAGCTAGTATAGTGCCCAGTATAGCTAGTATAGTACCCAGAGCAGGGACAAGGTCCTCCAGCACCCAAGGCTGAGACACCAAAGTGCACCCCTCCATCCCTCCCACCGCAGCCGTCACACACTGATTGCTATTAGACTAAGAGGGCCACAGGGCCCACAACCTCCCCAACACCTTAATATCTAGTTATCTGGCTTGCAGTCACTGCTATGTATCAACTTTTCTTATTTCTTTCTGCTTCATACACAATTAGGAAAGACAACTGAATGAATTGTGCGCCCCCTCCTACACTGCGCCCTGAGGCTGGAGCCTCTCCAGCCTATGCCTCGGCCCGGCCCTGATAGTACCCAGTATAGCTAGTATAGTGCCCAGTATAGCTAGTATAGTGCCCAGTATGGGTAGGTAGTGCCCCAGTATAGCTAGTATAGTGCTCAGTATAGCTAGTATAGTGCCCAGTATGGATAGGTTGTGCCCCAGTATAGAGAGTATAGTGCCCCAGTTTAGCTAGTATAGTGCTCAGTATAGCTAGTAAAGTGCCCCAGTTTAGCTAGTATAGTGCTCAGTATAGCTAGTATAGTGCTCAGTATAGCTAGTATAGTGCTCAGTATAGCTAGTATAGTGCTCAGTATAGCTAGTATAGTGCCCAGTGTGGATAGATAGTGCCCCAGTATAGCGAGTATAGTGCCCCAGTTTAGCTAGTATAGTGCTCAGTATAGCTAGTAAAGTGCCCCAGTTTAGCTAGTAAAGTGCCCCAGTTTAGCTAGTAAAGTGCCCCAGTTTAGCTAGTAAAGTGCCCCAGTTTAGCTAGTAAAGTGCCCCAGTTTAGCTAGTAAAGTGCCCCAGTTTAGCTAGTAAAGTGCCCCAGTTTAGCTAGTAAAGTGCCCCAGTTTAGCTAGTAAAGTGCCCCAGTTTAGCTAGTATAGTGCTCAGTATAGCTAGTAAAGTGCCCCAGTTTAGCTAGTATAGTGCTCAGTATAGCTAGCATAGTGCCCCAGTATAGCTAGCATAGTGCCAGTATGGGTAGGTGGGTGGGTAGGTAGTTAGTGCCCCTCCCCGCTCCCCCCGAGGCCGCAGCTGCTATTACCTTAGGCGGCGCTGCTTCCTCTATCCCCGTCCTGCTCCGGTAACTAATTCATAGCAGCGCGCCCCTCGCTGCTGTGATGATGGAGGAAACCATAGAGATCGGCTTCCTGTAGCGGCGATGCCGTTACTATGGGAACCGCTCTCTATAGTTTCCTCCGTCATCACAGCAGCGGGGGGCGCGCTGCTGTGAATTAGTTATCGGAGCAGGACGGAGATAGAGGAAGCGGCGCCGCCTAAGGTAATAGTATTGGCGGCCGCGGGGGGAGCGGAGAGGGGCACCACCTACCCACCCACCTACTCATGACTCGCAAGCAAGCCGACCCCCCAACTTTTGGGCCACTTTTGGGGGGTGAAAATTCGGCTTGCTTGCGAGTATATACACTACAGTAGCATGCATTATTTAAAAACTATAATGGCCGAAAACTGAAAAATAATGAATTTTTTCCCACATTTTTCCTATTTTCCCATTAAAACATATTTACAATAAAATAATTCTTGGCATAATGTCCCACCTAAAGATGCCTAATTGGTGGCGGAAAAAAAACAAGATATAGTTCATTTAATTGTGATAAGTAATGATAAAGTTCTAGACGAATGGAAGGAGCGCAGAAAGGTGAAAATTGCTCTGGTGCTCAAGGGGTAAAACCCCTCAGTGGTGAAGTGGTTAAAACATATTGCGTGTGTATACATGGATCAGGTAGTGTAATTGGTGTACTGCTTCATGCTGACAGACCAAACTCACTGTTTAACGCACCGCCGCAAACAGCCGCAAAGGATTGTCAGTTGACACTCCCAGCCCAGGACATAAACTGTCAGTCCTCTCAGTGGCAATGTTTGTGTAGTGATGGCCGTGCTGATGCGCACAGTAGCGAGAGTGCAGGCCATGATGATGAAAAGTGAAAAATACGTTTGGTTTTTTGAATAATTGAAAATTGAAGTTACTTCAGAGCTAATACCTGGTTCTTTCTCTACCATTGTTAAAGAGAACCCGAGGTGGGAATTACTTTTACTATTGGGGCACAGAGGCTGGTTGTGCGCACTAAGACCAGCCTCTGTTGCCCCATCGTGTGCCTCCATGTCCCCCCTGCTCGCCGCTATACCCCCCGCATTGCTGGCGACACGCAGCGTGTCGCCAGCTCAATGTTTACCTTGCGCTGTCTGTCAGCGCCGCTCCCCCGCCTCCTCCGCATCGGCGCCACCCGCCGCGTCACTTCCCTCCTATCAGCGGGAGGGAAGGGACACGGGCGGGTGCGCCGATGCGGAGGAGGCAGGGGAGCAGCGCTGACTGACAGCGCAAAGTAAACATTGAGCTGGCGACACGCTGCGTGTCGCCAGCAATGCGGGGGGTATAGCGGCGAGCAGGGGGGACATGGAGGCACACGATGGGGCAACAGAGGCTGGTCTTAGTGCGCACAACCAGCCTCTGTGCCCCAATAGTAAAAGTAATTCCCACCTCGGGTTCTCTTTAAAGCTTACATCTATTTTTTTTTTTAAATTACTTTTTCTGCTGTCTGGGCAGTTCCTTCAACAAGAATCTGTTATGGAGGGCAAGTCTGCCATTCATTCAACTATGTGGTAAACTTTCTATGGTACTTTCTAAGTACCATGAAGACCATGGGTAACAGGCCGGGAATCGGGGTTCGATTCTGGTCCAGAGTGGAAGCCTGAGAAACGGCTTCCACCACCACACATCCAAGGAAGGCAGCAGGCACTGCACGCCAAGTCCCGACTCAGGAAGGTAGTGACAAAAAATAACATTGCAGGAGGACTCTTTCGTGGCCCTGCTGTATAATGAGACGAATACGCTTGAAATTCTTTAACGAGAATCTGTTATGGAAAACAAGTCTGCCATTCATTCAACTGTGTGACAAACTTCCCATGGTACTTTCTCAGAACCATGGCGACCACGGGTAAAGGGCCAGGATTCAGGATTCGATTCTGGTCTGGAGTGGGAGTCTGAGAAATGGCCATCACCACCACACATCCAAGCAGGCACGGCATGCAAGTCCCGACTCGGTGGTAGTGACGAAAAATAACATACGTTGAGGCCCTACTGTATGAGACAAATACACTTGAAATCTTTTAACGAGAATCTGTTATGGAGGGAAAGTCTGCCATTCATTTAACTGTGTGATAAACTTTCCATGGTACTTTCTCAGTACCATGGTTACCACCGGTAACGGCCGGGGAATCTGGGTTCGATTCTGGTACGGAGAGGGAGCCACAGATGCCATGAAAGGTATGCAGTGACTGGTTTAATACAGCGTGCAGTCACACAGATGCAGTGAAAGGTATGCACCGACTGTGCTGGGCCTGGCACCGTATAGCAAGGGCCAGCTGCGACAGACAGGGCTATATATATGCAGTGTCAGTGGCACACACACAAAAAAAAATCACAAGAACATTAGATCTCAAATGAGCTTTTTTTGGGGTGCTTTTCAGCAACAAATATCAGCAAGGAGCAAGCTAACGAGCTACCTAACACTTTCCCTATCTCTCCAGCAATGACTCTCGCTTCTCTCACTAAGCAGGCAGGAGACAGCGAGAAAATGGCGACACTGCTGCCTTTTATAAGGGGGGGGGGGGGGCGCAAGGGTCCAGGAGGGAGTGCAGCCTGATTGGCTGCCATGTGTCTGCTGACTGTGATGTACAGGGTCAAAGTTTAGCCCAATGATGGTGGTATAGGGGTGAATCTAACTCGCTATGTGTTCGTGGTTCGCCGCGAACTGATGGGATTCGCGCGAACCGTTCGGGCAATCTCTACAGTAGAATGCCTTTATAATACATTCTGAGACCTGGCCAAGTAGTTTACTATATCAATAGTTTACAATATCAGAATTGGTAATTTATTGTATATTCGTACAGGTGCATAGCTGAGACCTGGGGACTGAGTTTACTATAGCCTGAGGTTTACTATATCAGAGTTTACTATAACAAGATTCTACTGTAACACAGAGCCGCAGCACAGCTCACAGCCCTGATTTACACTTGCTGATAACGGCTAATTAGACAGGCTGATCTCCCTAAACCAGGGGTCTCAAACTCGCGGCCCGCGGGCCATTTGCGGCCCTCGATACAATATTTTGTGGCCCTCGCCGGCAAAAGCTTCCTTATAGTTCGCTTCAGTGCTCCCAAGTAATCCGCCGCCCCGCCGCTAAACAAGGGCTGCAGAGACCCCAAATCGCCCGGAGGGCAATCCGCCGGCATTTCCTGGAAAGGGCAGAGCTTTCCGCTTCAGCTCTGCCCCTCCTGACGTCAATCGCCGCACGGATCGCCGCCTCTCCCTGCCCCTCTCTGTGAAGGAAGAGTGAGAGGGGCGGGCAGGGGCGGCGATGCGCCGCGATTGTAAAATTCCTTATGCGGCCCAGCCTCATCCTTACTTTGCCTCCTCCGGCCCCCAGGTAAATTGAGTTTGAGACCCCTGCCCGGTCTTGCAGCAAAACATTTGTCAGATTTTGACGGTAAACGATTGAGGATTGACTAATTATCGGTCAACAACATAAATCGAAATGCTGCAGTTGCGCAAACAGTAAGTGATAGTACCGACGACTGTCCATTCATCTGAATGGATATCATTAAGCCACAGTCGTTGTTTACTGTCCCTTAACCATCCGTTTGTACCAGCCCTGAATTGCTTGGTAACTATATAGTTTCCATTGTGTGTTGTGCAAGATTCCAGGTCCACTTTAAATGGGAACCTCAGGTGACGATACTAATGTTTCAAATGGGAATGTCATCTGTATGTAAAAATTATCAACTCCACCCTCTCCCAAACGATTGCCTCGATTTAGTGGCGTACAGAACATAGTGCTTATCTGCTTGTCAGCAGGTGATGTCAGTCAGGAGACTCATTATGCCAGACTGTAATGTCTCTGAAGTCAGCTATCAATCAACCACTGCTATGCCTGTGGAACAGAGCGGAGTGTGATGATGTCACCGCAGTATTCCTCCCACAAACCTGCTGGAAAGCCATTATTATTCAGATACACCGCATAATGGGTGACACACTATTACAGTTTATTTTAGGTAGGAAAGGTGACTTCTTTTAAAATCTTAAATATAGACTAAAGCTGATGTATGCATTGCTGTAAAGAGTAAAATGCTATCCCTTTTGCTTATTCAGAACACTTGTACATGATTTCCAAACAAATTTAGTGAAAGATAATCTGAGTAAACTCTATACACATTTTTGAATGCTCATTTCATTTAATAAGGTTAAATTGGTCACCAAAAAATTACCCTTTTGAAAATACAAATACTTACAGTAGTTACTCCACAAATTATTCCAGATTTGTTAACAGCTGAAATTAGATCAGACTCTTCCCAACTTGAATGCTGTCAGCCACATTGAACCTAAAAATTGCTTAACCACCCTAGCGTTCTGGACGAGCTGAGCTCGTCCAAGAAAAAGTTGCTGTTAGTGTTTAGGACGAGCTCAGCTCGTCCAGCGCTGTCCCCACTCACCAGCGTGCACAGCGTGATCTCTGCCGCCTCCTCTGTGCTGCTGCGGCTGCTGCGGGGCTCCCTCTCCCTCCTGCTGGCTCTGATCGCCGGCGCCAGGCTCCCCAGGCTCCTCCGATCCCCCGGTCCCCGCTCCCCAGGCTCCCCCGATCCTCCGGTCCCTGCTCCCCTCCTCTCCGCAAGCCTACGGAGATCCGGCAGTCAGGGAAGATGGCGTAGCCCAGCCACTTCCTCTGACGCCGGCTCCTGCGCCCCCTAGTGTCCGTCGCGGCGACAGCATCATTGGATTACATAGGTACACAAACTCTATGTAATCCAATCATGCTACTGTATTTCAAAAAGTTGTTTGCACAAACACAAACACCTGTCAGCTCTCAATAAAAGCCCTGAACAGTTACTGGCTCTCCCTCTTTCAGAGTCCTCAGCGTCCAGTGTTAGTCTGTTTACAGCTATCATCTGTGATTTCTGTGCGATTTCTGTGCGATTACTGCTTTTTTCCAGCCTTAGCTTCGTTCATATTACTGTCAGATTGCGTATTGCTTTCCGTCTTTTTCAAGACGCTGTGATCCCTGTGCGTTTGCTTTTGCTGGTTTTTTTTGTTTTGTTTTTTTGTCGCTGCTCGTGACCCCGTACCCTGCTTGGGGTCATGGCCTCGTCCTCCCGGAGGCGTGTGCGTGACGAGGAGTTGTTGGATGTCCTCGAGGCAAGCGACAGCGAAGACGAGCTCCTAGAGGAATCGACAGACAGCGATGTTCCCGGTAACCTGTCTTCGGAGACGGAGACCAGTGATGAGGAAGCCGAGGAGCCAGTGACGGTCGCACGCACCTGGTGTGAGCTGGGGAGCCCCACTCAAGCTCCGCCACCCAGGTTCCCCTTCACAGGGGCACCCGGGCAGAAGATCGCGTGCGACGAGAGTCCGCTGTCCTTTCTGGAGCTCTTCCTGACTGATGACGTCATCCGCAAGATTGTTGAGGAGACGAATCGCTATGCAGCGCAACATCAGCAGGGATCTTCTCTACCCAGGTTCTCGCGGAGCAGGAAGTGGGAACCTGTGACCACCAACGACATCTGGGTGTTCCTGGGGCTCGTCATCCTCCAGGGAGTTGTTGGTAAGCCGCTGCAGAAGTGGTACTGGACCACTAATAAGATCCTCAGTACGCCCTTCTTTGGATCTGTTATGTCCGAGCCACGGTATACCCTCATCATGAAGTATTTGCACTTCGGAAACAACGAGGAGTTTGATGAGGCCACCCATCCCGCACCCAAGCTGAAAAAAATTTGGGACATATACCAGATGATTGTTGCGAACTTCAAGGCTGTGTATGTTCCAGATCACGACATCACGGTTGACGAAAGCCTCATGGCATATAAGGGGAGACTGAGCTGGGTGCAATTTATTGCCTCAAAAAGGGCACGCTTTGGGGTGAAGTCGTATATGCTCTGTGAGGCCAACTCCGGGTACATCTGGAACTCTGTAATTTACACGGGCAAAGGCACCAAATTTGCCCCTCAGTTCAGCCAGTTTGGGTGTGCCACCTCCTCTGTCCTAACCCTAATTGAGCCATTGCTGGATCAGGGGTACTGCCTGACGACAGACAATTTCTACAGCTCCCCTGAACTTTTTGATTACCTGGTCCAGCATAAAACCGATGCCTATGGTACCTTGAGGGCTAACCGTCGGAATCTGCCGCCGGCCTTTTCTGCCAGGAAGCTGAAAAAGGGGGAGGTCGTTGCCTGGCAGAAAGGCAAAATGATGGCTCTAAGGTGGAAGGACAAACGTGATGTCTGTGTCCTCAGCACTATTCATAATGCCGAGACTGTCCGCACCACCAACAGGAGTAAACAGGAGGTGGATAAACCCAAAGCCATACTGGATTACAACAACACTATGGGGGGTGTGGACAGGGCTGATGGAGCCATGACTTTCTATCCGGCTGTCCGCAAGCAGCAGCGGAAATATTATAAAAAAAAATTCCGCCACTTACTTGAGCAGTGTCTGTGGAATGGCTATGTGCTCTACAAGAAAAGCTGTGTAAGGCCTGTACCCCACCATGACTTTGTCTGGCAGCTGACGGAAGCAATCTGCACGAAGTACCCCGCACCAGAGTCAACATCTAGACCGGGGCGCAGGGCATCATATGTCGTGAATCCGGCACGGCTTTCAGGGAGACACTTTGTGGAGTACTTGCCACCGACCCCACAGAAAGCAAACCCTACAAGAAGGTGCGTTGTTTGCTGCAATAAGAAGGACAAGGATGGCAAAAAGATGCGGAAGGAGACCCGCACTTACTGCCCAGATTGTGACGTGCCACTTTGCGCATTACCATGCTTCAAGATCTACCACACTAAAGAAGTGTTCTAAGGTACACTTGTAGCCTGTATAATTTTGTTTCTGCCTTCATTTATTTATTTCTGCATTGATTTATTTATTTCTGCATTTTCTTTATATTTCTGCATTGAGGAAAAATGCAAGGTATTTCAGTTAGTTATTCATAAATTTTATTTTATTTTTGACAAGAATTAGTGTTTGACACTTTTATTATACTCAGAATGTATACTAAACTCTTGCTTGGCTCATTTTGGTAAGTTACAGGAAAAAAGGTGCTGAAAATTAAATGTACCGCTTTTTGCACAGAAATCCTTGGGAATCAGAACGCCGAGGTGGTTAAAGAGAAGCTATTAGCAATAATATGACCCCCTCCCCCCCCCCCCCCCCCCAAAAAAAAAACATAAGTAGAGAAATGTTTTCTCTACTTACATAACAGATGTAATGTAGTGTCCACATTTTGCTTCCATATAATTTTCTATAATAAATAAGGAGCATTCTGTTGATGACAGGGGCCATCTTGCATCCTCTGACTAGATTCCCGTATCTCCCCTCTCCCCGCACTAATTGTGACCACAGTGGGGAGGAGAAATGCAGCAGGCACTGACTCACCTGATAATGGATCCAAGCTCTGTGTTCCCATCTATTATCTGCACTACGCACTACCGCTGGCAGTAGTGCAGAGAGTATAGAAGGGAACTGCAGTGCCTGGAACAGTTATTAGGAGAGTCTGTGTGCGCCGCCTTTATCAACCCCAATGTTCAGCATGGGGAGGAGGGGGAATGCTGCAGGCGGCAGAGGGGGTAAACATGCCACTGGAGGAGGGGGACTGAGGATAGTGACAGGAGATAGCCTCTGGCCCCCCTCCCTGCATCTAACAGCGGCTGCGGCATCGACAGTGAAGGGGAGATCAGGCGGCCAATCACAGAGCAGAGAGGTGAGTGACAGAGGCTTCAGCCAATCAGGCTGATTCAGCATGCCATGTCACTTCTCTTTTGCCTCTGTGTACCAGTATAGAGCCTGGAGGCATGGGGAGAGAAAACCTTATTGGGAAAAAAGTAAGATTTT
>NC_090656.1:84608682-84783682 GCF_040937935.1 Hyperolius riggenbachi
TTTTAGGCTGGCATTGTATATTGACTCAAGCATAGGTCTACCTAGTAAAGTTAAGGGCTTCACTTGGGGACTATGAGGGGTTAAGAATAGGGATGTAGGCGAACCGTTCGCCAGCGAATCCCTATGGGCCGCTACTACTTCCGGGTCGCTATAACCCAGAGTAGTACGGCTGCGCTGGGCCGGCGGTGCGCGTCTATGATCACGCGCCTTTTGCTGGCCACTCTCTGCGTATGAGCGTGACGTCACTCATGACGTCACGCACATGCGCAAAAAGTGCTCGGCAACAGGCGCACGATCAAGGACGCGCACCGCCGGCCCAGCGCAGCCGTACTCCTCCGGGTCATAGCGACCCGGAAGTAGTAGTGGCCCATAGGGATTCGCTGGCGAACGGTACAGGGTGAGGTGTTCGCCGGCGAATGGTTCCCGAACCGTTCGCCGACATCTCTAGTTAAGAGCTCTGCTGTATAAAGTATTGCAGCTATTAATCCCTCTAGACCCTTAGGGCCCATTTACACTTACGCGTTTTTTCCATAGCAAAGCCTTGTGAAAAAGATTTCAGTTAAAACGCATTAAGTGTAAAAGGTGCCATAGGAAAACATGGGCATTACTTTAAAAAAAGCTGTTTTCTTTCAGTTATAACTGAGAGCAACTGATTAAGTGTAAACGGGGCCTTATGCGTGGTCTTTTTGCACTCTCCCTTGCACTGCAGCCCAGTATCTTTCCCCCTGCCCTTTTCTTCTGAATTGTTGTGGCCAGAACTATCTGTGTTTTTTTTTTTGGGCATTTCCTTTATAAAGAAAGTGTCACTTACCACTGGGTAATTTGGTGAAAATGCCAAAAATACACATATTACTCAGTGTGCTCAGTGTTGCAGCCATTGGTTGGTAAAAAATGACAGTGTGTCACAGCCAATGGATGCCTCTAAAACGTTCTCGTATCAAAAGTAAGCAATACAAAGTAGTGGTTTTCCAAGCAAAAAGTGGCCAGTGGGAGGGGGGTTTTGAAGCATGCTGGCCAGTGTTGCTTCCTCTGCAAAGGTTGAGAAAGAGGTGGGCCCCCCATCCCTCACCTAGGAGTCAGAATTTTAGATCTGACTCGAGTACAAGTCTACCCCTATACCTGTATTAAATGAGTCAGACCTCCATTTCTAGACATGTAGCTGAGCATATACAGTATTTATTGCCCTACAAAAATGTGTGCATTGCTAATTAATGCAATTGTATCTCTTGTATGAAAAACAGGAGACTAAAGTGCACTCTGTGTTAGTGCTAATGCTAGGGACAGTATGTCATTTGGCATGTATTGAGGGACAATTGTGAAACCAGCACATTTTAAGAACCTACATAATTATACACATGTCTTCATAATATATTGTTTATTTTAATTAGTGACTTGCTTATAAAGCAATTCCAATATTAAGCTCACTGAATTATGCATATTGGTGATGGGCAAAGTAACAGACTATTAATGGCTTTGATGCTTGGATCAGTCCTTTTGTGGAAGGTCCCACTAGAGATTATTGAAATCAAGCGCTGGCTGGTGCTTGCCTTGTAATGCCAGCTCTAATCACTGCCTCTTGAACTCTGGACGGCCTTAGTTTCAGAAAGGACCCAGTTCCTGCCTTGTTGAGTCAGGCAGTTGATCTGGCAGGCCTGGCCTCTCTTGTTTTGTATTTACATGCACAGTTGGCACCAAGCCTTGGAGGCTTGGCTGTTGAAAACAGCACTGCATAGCTTTATAATGCAAGTACTTCACAAGGCAGTCACTAATTAAAATATAAAATCTGTTGCATTCATATAGAGATCTGCATGTTATCCAACAGGTTCCTTGAAAATGTTTTTTTCTAATCCTGATCCTGGAAAAAAACATAAATATAGCCTGGAGCTTTATCGAACACAAAAAAATGGTTGTAGTTTGGTATTTGCTTTCTCAGGGCTCGTTCCCACTGTTGCGACGCGATTTCGGCCGCATTCCGACGCTTGTAAAAACGCATGCGGATGAGTTTCCGCATGCGTTTTTACCCGCGATTTCGCCTGCGATTTCGCATGGCAGGGTGCCATGCGAAATTAACCATGACACTGCCAGGGCTAAATAAAATTGAAAAAGGTGCGAAATCGCACGCGAAATCGCGGGTAAAAAACGCATGTAACAAACGCATGCGTTTTTACTATTAAATACATTAGCGGCGATTCGCACGGATTCCCGACGCAGGCGAAATCGTTGGCTCTTTTGTGCGTTTTTTTCACGCTGAAAAAACGCACCTCAACAACGCTACAGTGGAAACAGGCCCATCCACTTGTATTACATGTGCGGATCTGCATGCGTTGGACGCATGCAGATTCGCGATAGTGGAAACGAGCCCTTAGCGTAAATTAACCACTTCACCCCAAAAGCCTTTTTACCCTAATGGACAAGAGCGATTTTCACCTTTCAGTGCTCATCCCTTTCATTTGCCAATAGCTTAAAGAGACACTGAAGCGAAAAAAATTATGATCTAATGATTGGTATGTGTAGTACAGCTAAGAAAAAAAACATTAGCAGCGACACAAGTCTAAAGGTTGCCATACACTGGTCGATTTGCCATCAGATTGACTAACAGATAGATCCCTCTCTGATCGAATCTGATCAGAGAGCGATCGTATGGCTGCCTTTACTGCAAACAGATTGTGAATCGATTTCAGCATGAAACCGCTCACCATCTGTGAAGCTGCCCCCCCCCCCTGCATACATTACCTGCTACGGCCAGTGCGAGTCTCCCAGTCTCCACTGTCTTCTTCTCCGCGCTCCAGCTTCACTTCACTTCCTGTCCGGGGAAGTTTAAAGAGTAGAGGGCGCTATACTGTTTAAACTTCCTGTCGGGACAGGAAGAAGTGAAGCCTGCCGGAGCCCAGCGGAGAAGGAGCAGCAGTGATGGCGGGAATTTGCGCCGGCCGGATCAGATAATATATGGCCGCTAACGTCGTCAGACATTCGAACACAGCTTATCGATGCACTCCCGACCCGCTGGCGATCGAGGGAAATCTTCCGCATGGAAAGATCGACGGGAACAATCGATTTCGGACATAAATCGATCATTCTGTCAGCGTTTGCGCAACGATTACACAGCAGATTCGATCACAGTGATCGATTCTGCTGTATATCGGCGGGAAATCGTAGGTGTATGGGCCCCTTAATATTGTTTCCAGTAAAGGAAGAGCTAAGAAACTCCAGTTGTTATCTATGCAAATTAGCCATTGAGCTCCAGGACTTTAAAAGTCACAGAGAACTCTGCCAGACATTTAAGATAATGAGCTTTAATAGACAATGGCCTCAATTCACTAAGCTTATCTCCTGTCTTTAACCACCCTGGCGTTCTATTAAGATCGCCAGGGCAGCTGCATGAGGGTTTTTTTTAAATAAAAAAAAAAATATTTCATGCAGCCAACTGAAAGTTGGCTGCATGAAAGCCCACTAGATGGCGCTCCGGAGGCGTTCTTCTGATCGCCTCCGGCGCCCAGAATAAACAAGGAAGGCCGCAATGAGCGGCCTTCCTTGTTTTGCTTAGATCGTCGCCATAGCGACGAGCGGAGTGACGTCATGGACGTCAGCCGACGTCCTGACGTCTGCCGCCTCCGATCCAGCCCTTAGCGCTGGCCGGAACTATTTGTTCCGGCTGCGCAGGGCTCAGGCGGCTGGGGGGACCCTCTTTCGCCGCTGCTCGCGGCGGATCGCCGCAGAGCGGCGGCGATCGGGCAGCACACGCGGCTGGCAAAGTGCCGGCTGCGTGTGCTGCTCTTTATTTCATGTAAATCGGCCCAGCAGGGCCTGAGCGGCACCCTCTGGCGGTAATGGACGAGCTGAGCTCGTCCATACCGCTAAGGTGGTTAATAACTCTTCTAGAGTTGTTACCATGGTGATAAGGCATGTAGTATTCAGGAAACATTTTACCTCAGGCAAGCCTAAAGTTAACTCTTCTGTCTTTAAGTTAACTCTCCAATCCTTAAAATAACTCCAGAGTTAAAGACAGGCTGTTAATTAACTGCGTGTGAAAATAACTACAGAGGAGGTAAAATAACTACAGAGGAGGTAACTTAAGGAATGAAGAGATAAGATAACTCTCTCACTGTGTGGAGGTAAGTTTTCTCTTGCCTTATCTCCAGCATGATCTTAGTGAATTGAGGCAAATGGCCTCAATTCACTAAGCCCATGCTGGAGATAAGGCAAGAGAAAACTTACCTCCACACAGTGAGAGAGTAATGCTTCTATTGCATCTATTGGGGTACTAATAAAGTGTTTATTTATGTCAGACAAGTAGTCTAGTCTGCTTTCGGAGGCAAGTCCACCACTGCCTCCCCAGCATATTTTAAAACTTTTAATTATTGTTTTTATTCTGCTGGCGCCTCTGTTCATCAGTCACATGCATGGGAATGCATGTGCGCAAGCAGCACTGTCTGATGTATAAAAACGTCCTGGAGCCATTAAGATGCTCTAGCAGGAGGTTTTATAAGTCTGCGTGTCATTAAGTGGTTAAGCTCGACTATGTAGACGGGAGTCTCAAAGCAACCCGGCCTATTCTCAATGAACAAGTTTAGGCCATCACTGATGGTTGTGGCAATGGCAGATTTGTGTTTAATAATCTGCAGCCCGAGTACCTAGAAAAGTAATTCCATAGGAAACTTTTTTGCTCATTTATGAGAATTGTATTTCAAATAGCTATATGGATGCTTGAAAACTGCTGAGATATGCATTCCTGATCATTTCAATAGGATAGGCTAGATTGCTATCTAGCTGCTGCTCTCTGTACTGTGCATTAGATTGCATGGTAGACTACTGCACAGGTCGTTGAACAATGCAGTACTGCTCACTTTAATACTCTCATCAGTGCTCAGGCTTATATAGCTGTAGGAACAAGTGTATTCCAATGCTGACTAAAACTTTATTTGATTTTGTAACAAGACTTTGAGGCATGCATTATGTGTCAAACTGAGGAACGTTTCTGTTTAACTAGCAACAAGCAGCTTATCAGAACATCCCTTTATAATATCCTAAGCTTCCTTGGGAAGGAGCAGGAAAGGGAAAAGCTAGTTGGTTTCTAGTAGATGAAGAGGCTTGTTATGAGCCACACAGCGGCCCAGCTAAGGAACTATTGATCTCAGTACAAGTTTTAAAGCCAAGTACACACAACTGATAATTGTCATCCATCAGGGTTTTGGGAAGCGATCTCATGGGTGACAATTCGGAAAACGACGCTGTACAGACACATCCTTAACCTTGAGTCTAGTGATGCTGTCTGTCCCAATGAAGGGTCGATGGAGCAGCTTTAGTCAGTGGGGGGGGGGGGGGGTGGGGGGGTTGAAAATAGCATTGTGAGTTAGTCATACTTGGGCCTATGGGGTTGTTAAGGATCCGAAAGGATGGAGGGTGCCCAATGGCCAAGCAGGATCGTTCGGCGGCCACTATACACACACAGGTAACTATTGTCGGCTGAAACTGTTATTTGCTGTTTTGACCAACTGTTATCACGTGTGTGCACATACGTTTACACTGGAATCACCCCTCTTCCCCCGAAGCATTCTGTACAAAATAATTTACACGAAGTACCAAAACCCACTTAGAGCAACTACAGCATCAGAGAGGTTTATTCAGAGGAATGGAGCAGTTTGATTGCCACAATTTAAAGTACAGAGGGGATCATATGAAGTGTTAAGCACAGAGGAAGAAGGGTCCCGCTGGTGAAGGGCCCTGGAGCAGTCGCAGCCTTTTTTCCTCATTTTTATGCCACACAATTGGATGTGTGCTGTGAATACAGGTTTCGTCACTGCATTTTTCTTGTCTGTACACTCCCCCCTATATTGTAAAAACGAACAACATTCTAGAAGATGATTAGAAGATACAAATCCAAGTAGCGTTTGTTCTCTGTTCCGGACGGCTGACTCCACTTTGATTTCAACCCAGCTTGAAAATGTGGCCGCACCATGAAAAGAATATGACTTTGCCCACAAGAAAGATTCATTCACTTTCTATTGCAGTGTAAGGCCGAAAGTTAATTAAATCTTTTTGAAAATGTGAATTCATCACTTTGTATGCTAGATTTGCTGTGTGATTCGGACTGATACCACAGCTCTGTGTTTAGATCTTTGATTCGTTAAGACATCATATTAATTGGTTTGACACTGTGTTAATGCGCTTGAAGCATTGAACTGTGTTCTGTAATATCTTCTGAATGTAGGTCATAACATCTTTCCATTCTGTGAGCCTAGCTTCGTCTCCTATCCAGTATTGAAATGATCAGATCTGCCTTTAAAACTTGTTCACCTTTACATCACCAAGATTACCATCTGGATGGATGTGCAACACAAACGAGACGTTAAAGGGGCAGCTTTCTCTCCAGCTTGCTGATAAATTGGTCATTACGCACACGATCAACTAACGTGTAAGAATAAAGAGGGAGTTTAAGAGTTAGCATTCTGAAACTCTTACAAAATTGCAACTTTTTGTCAAATTACAAAAGCGCCAAGGTGTTCATCAGCTGCTAATTAATATATATTCTACATTCTTTGAAAGTGGACCTGAGCTCAGAACTTCCTCTCTGCTCTAAAAGATAAGCAACAGCATAACAACCTTTAAAGAAAGTATTAATTTGTTACAGCTAATATAACGTAGGGTTAACATCCTGTGTTTACAAATTAGCTGCTCTGCTGAGGCAGCCAGGTGACACAGCTGAGAGATCAAATTACATTTGTGATTCGTCACAGATGAAGGGGAATTAAACAGGCTAAACTCTCTAAATACATACATTTTTCCTTCTATCCTGTGCAAGAGTTCAGGTCCTCCTAAGTGATAAATGCAGCCTTTTGGGCTATTTTAGGAACACAATTGAAGTCAGTGTGAGCAGTCATCCCCGGGCAAGAGAGTACTGGAGGTTGAGATGCGCCACACTTGGCAGCTCTGGAAGACAACTTTAGGATACAGCTGAAGATGTGCCAAAACTCGCAGGCTAAAACAGATTTATGTAGTCAATACACTTCCCATGTAATACAATGGGACAGAAGAAAAGTCCAGCACTGTACACTTTGCTGGTGTGATTTATTAGATGAGTCTGTACATCATTGGAAGAGTTCCTCACAGAAGTAAATGTCAGTGGAGTAGCGGTGCACTGGTGGGTGCGAGGGGTCCTGCTGCCTGACAGCCATTTTGTACACTGCAGCCGCTTCCATGGTGGCTGGACAAATGACCGACCTGAAATGTAGGTGAACACGCAGCTTCACTTTCTCTCTTCAGATGTTTAGTCAAGCCCTGATGTTAGATGCCCTCGTGACCTTTAGCACACCAGGCATTTCTCTCAGCTGCTGCTTCTTTAAAGCCTTCCATATGCGTTTCATTAATTACGCTTACAGTCTCTTTCCATATGTACTCTTGACCGATGAATGATCCAATCAAAAGGATCTGGTTCTCCATTCATTTGATTGGAATTGTGCTGCAGGCTGTGAAAATTCATGAATTCATTTCCAAGTTTGTTGAGCAATCCGTTTTGTTTGTAAACACTGATAGGATTTGCACAAGTCAAATTGTGCACACGTGCAGCTCATCAATGCATACAGGAATCAAAGGGAACTTGCTCAGGACAAAGGTTCAGTCACAACAGCCATTATACATGTTTTATACAGTGTTTTTGCATCTCTGACCAATCAATAAGGAATTCTTCATATCGGTTTCCATGAAAGGCTGTGTGGGGATGAGCTCATGGGTGCAAAGCCTTAGTGTCTGCTCTTCCTCTCACCATTATCCTCTGTTAATCTCAATATCAGAGTCTTCTGCAGCAAGTCTTGTCTGTGCAGGACATGGCCATAATATTGGAGTTTCAATTTAACTGTAAGTGTGCCTAGGGAGTAGTTTGAACTTATTTATTTGACCAATGTCTGAATATGTAAGTACAGATTACTGTCCTTTTGGCGCTTCAAAAAACAGTTCACATTGTCCTAAAATACTCAGCAGAGCAATTCTTCGGGGCTCATCTTCAGATGTCTTGACCCAAGTTATAATGTCAAATTGTGCACAAGGCTAGATCCCACCCAGTAGTGTTTAATCAAATGACCCTGATGACCACAGCAATCTGACCAGTACTCCATATTGGTGACCTAGAATGCCCAATAAAATATAGAATACTCCTAGATGTACACCATACCTTCTTATTTTAGGACTGAAAACCACACTGACATGTATTAAAAACTTACATCCAGGGTACAATCCTTGTATCTGAAATGTCAAAATCTAGTAACTCAATGAGGAACAAAGTAGTACAGCCTCTTCTTCATCCATCCTGTTTTGCTGCCAGGAGGCAGCTATGAAGCACTTACCTAATTAATGCCAGGAGTGCCCAGTAATGGCATACTGTGTGGATGATTGCAGGCACCTTTCAGAATCTTTGAGGAAAATGCTCACTGCCTAGTGTGATAAAGTATGGTGCACAATTTGTCCTTGTAATTTGGCTCAAGCCCTTGTCTCTGTCTGGTGGTACAGCTGTATGTGACGAAAACGTATCTCTAACTATCCACATCTTTAGAATCTTATCTTTTTAGAATCTAGTCCTAATTTGACATCGTGTTTTTCTGAAGCCACAACAGTTTAATTTATTTTTGTTTCTACAATCACCATCTACAGAGATTTTTTAGAACAAAACATACATGTTTTCATATTTTCCTCATTCATTTTCAATGCATAAATAAATACAGTTTTCCTTCCTAAAAGTGAAGGAATTTGGAAGCATTTAGCTTCACATGGGGCATCTTACACGCCTCTTTGCACACATAGCGGCACCTTTTTCCTTAAAGAGAACCCGAGGTGGGTTTGAAGAATATTATCTGCATACAGAGGCTGGATCTGCCTATACAGCCCAGCCTCTGTTGCTATCCCCCTAAGGTCCCCCTGCACTCTGCAATCCCTCATAAATCACAGCCATGCTGCTGACAAACCGCTTGTCAGAGCTGGCTGTGTTTATCTCTATAGTGTCAGTCTGCTGCTCTCCCCGCCTCCTGCAGAACTCCAGTCCCCGCCTGCATCCCTTCCCTCCCTGCTGATTGGAGGGATGGGACGGGGGCAGGGACCAGAGCTATGCAGGAGGCGGGGGAGCAGCTGAGACTGACACTACAGATGTAAACACAGCCTCACAGTATGGCTGTGATTTATGAGGGATTGCAGAGTGCAGGGGGACCTTAGGTGGTCTGGGATAGCAACAGAGACTGGGCTGTATAGGCAGATCCAGCCTCTGTATGCAGATAACATTCTTTAAACACACCTCGGGTTCTCTTTAACCTTCCTGGCGGTAACCCCGAACGTAGTTCGGGGTAAGCCGCGCAGGAGGTTTTCTCAGGCCCTCCTGGGCCAATTTACTTAACCTCCCTGGCGGTTAATTTTTTTTGCCAAATTGGCAAAAAAACTTTTTTAATTTTTTTGTTTTGTTTCATGTAAAGCTACCAGAGTGGTAGCTACATGAAACACCACTAGAGGGCGCATGTGTCCCTCTAGTGCGATCGTCGCCGGCATCTATAGCAAACAGGGGTACGCGTATACAACGCGTTCCCCTGTTTGGCTTCTCCTGTCGCCATGGCGACGATCGGGATGACGTCATGGACGTCAGCCGACGTCCTGACGTCAGACACCTCCGATCCAGCCCATAGCGCTGCCCGGAACTCATTGGTCCGGGCAGCGCAGGGCTCTGGCGGGGGGGGCCCTCTTTCGCCGCTGCGTGCGGCCGATCGCCGCAGAGCGGCAGCGATCAAGCTGTGCGCGCGGCTAGCAAAGTGCTGGCTGCGCGCACAGCAATTTACAGAATAAAAATCGCCCTACCAGGGGCTGAGATCTCCCCCTGCGCGGCATAGCCCGAGCTCAGCTCGGGCTTACCGCCAGGGAGGTTATTTTTTTTTTTGCTGGACGCTGCACTTTGCTAGCTGCGCCAGCACACCGATCGCCGCCACCCCGCGCCCGATCGCCGCTATCCGTCGCGGCGTGCGACACCCCCCCCCCCCCCCCCCCAGACCCCGTGCGCTGCCTGGCCAATCAGTGCCAGGCAGCCCTGAGGGGTGGATCGGGACTCCCAATGACGTCACGACGTCGGTGATGTCATCCCGCCCTGTCGCCATGGCGACGGGGGAAGCCCTACAGGAAATCCCGTTCTTTGAACGGGATTTCCTGAACGGAGATCGCCGAGCGGCTATCATGTAGCGAGCCCTGGGCTCGCTACATGATTTAAAAAAAAAAAAAAAAAACTGCTGCGCTGCCTCCTTGCGGAATTTTTTATACCGCCAGGAGGGTTAAGAAGCAAGCTAGAACCTTGAAACTACTTTTCTTATAGTGCTTCAATGAAGTGTAGTCACTACACAGTATAAGCCTGATCCAAATGGCTACTGCCTACATTCCCTCCTTCTTGGGGTACATTTCATCATGTTTCACTAGTCTCATACTCCATTTTGAAATACATTGTATTTAAACCTCTGGACAAATTACTGTTCGAGAGTAATCATGGAAGGAGTTTGGATTTCAATAGTGAAATCAGAAATAATCCCCCCCCCCCATGTTAATTTCAGTAGTTTAGTTCTTTAAGGTACCGACTTCAGTATGGTAAGCATGCCCACTCCTCCTGGCAGTTGTCACTATAAAAATGGTAAGGAGTCCACTTAAAGGGCTCGTTTCCAAAGGTGGCTGAACTGTGCACTCAGTAAGCAGTTACCAGGCAGCAG
The DNA here is from genome assembly GCF_040937935.1 of Hyperolius riggenbachi. Taxonomy (NCBI): domain Eukaryota; kingdom Metazoa; phylum Chordata; class Amphibia; order Anura; family Hyperoliidae; genus Hyperolius; species Hyperolius riggenbachi. The sequence continues at coordinate 84,619,398 of NC_090656.1, forward strand.
CGAGGAGTTGAGTTCGATGGTCTTTTCACGGCCTATCAACTGCTCGTGGAAGAGGGCCCTAACAGTGTGATTGTCTGCGGGGAAGATGGCCCTGAATACTTTGTCATTCATCTGAGAGGGACAGAAGCCATAATGTTCTGCCAAGGGTGAAGCCATAATGTTGCATTCGTACATATCCATACCATTGAATCCTCTAGCGTTTTGTATCCCAAGGTTCCAGTTAGCCTATGGGGAGCTTTTCTGCTGTGTAAAAACCATTAGCGTGTTTGCTTGTCGTGTACGAGATTTGGAAATGATTAAAATCTAACCTTAGTCACTTTGCTTTTGTGTCAAGACTGTCTGGCTGAGTACACCTGGCTAATAATGCTGTTACATAAAGCCTGCAGATAAGTAAATCAGACAAGATACAATAACCATTTCAGCAATTTTCGATATTGTACCTAATCCCACCAAGAATATAATTAAATCTGTGAATGCTGTGGTTTGCACTGGCCCTTATTATTAGGTGGCATTTATATAACCCATACTCTCTTTTTTGTTAAAGTGAAAAGCCAAGTAGGAAATGAGTATTGTGTTCTCTTGCACCTATGCTATTACTAAGAGCTAACAATGCCTGTCTTATGGAAGATGTGCAGACTTGTCATATTTGTGTCTTCAAACTTGGCAGCGTTTGAAAAGCCGAAGGTTCGGTATTCATAAATCACATGTTCTTGTTAAGATTCAGGCTTTGACAAACTGCTTTTAAAGAATTCTCCTTGTGGAAACAAATTCTCTGTTTTGTCACTTTATGAAGCAGTTTTAGTTCTGCAAGCGCTGAAAAATGCTTGTCTAAAGTGTAATGTAATAGCCGTTGGCTTTTTTCTGCTTTGTCAGCTCAAAACTGTTGCACTCCTTAAAGGACAACTGAAGCGAGCGTGATATGGAAGCTGCCATATTTCCTTTTAAGCAATACCAGTTACCTGGCTATCCTGCTGATCCTGTGCCTCTAATACTTTTAGCCATAGGCCCAGAACAAGCATGCAGCAGATCAGATATTTCTGACATTATTGTCGGATCTGATAAGATTAGCTGCATGCTTGTTTCTTGTGTTATTCAGACACTACTGCAGCCCAAAAGATCAGTAGGGCTGTCAGGAAAGGGGTATTGTTTAGAAGGAAATAAATATGGCAGCCGCCATATTCTTCTCACTTTAGTTGTCCTTTAAAGGAGCGAGAGGAATATGGAGTGTGCCATCTCTTTTTTAGGTTAGTAGCCTGGCTGTCATGCTGAGTTTTTGGTTGTCTGAGGCAGAGATTCAGAAGGTATTAAAGACAAAGGATCAGCACAATAGCAGGACTAGTAGTATTTTTAAAATGGTCAACTGGGGGAAAAAAATCTATATTTTTCAATTGTTTGTAGTGAAAGGTATATTGAGGCTTCCATCCCAACCAGAACACAATCTGCACAAAGTTTGTATGTTCTCTCCATCTCTTCGTGAGTTTCCATTGGAAACTATGGTTTCCTCCCACAGCCTAAAAACATACACATAAATGGCTTGGCTTCCCCCTAAATTTGCCATAGTCTGCAATACATACACTACACGATACATACATATCAGAGGGGCTGACAATCTATGGTAGGGATGAATTGTCAGCCCCTCTGAGGGACAGTTAAAGGGATACTGTAGGGGGGTCGGGGGAAAATGAGCTTCTAATGGTCCCCCGCAGACATCCTGTGTTGGCGCAGCCACTCACCGATGCTCCGGCCCCGCCTCCAGTTCACTTCTGGAATTTCTGACTTTAAAGTCAGAAAACCACTGCGCCTGCACACCCGTGTCCTCGCTGATGTCACCAGGAGTGTACTGCGCAGACACAGACCATACTGGGCCTGCGCTGTGCGCTCTTGATGACATCAGCGGGATCGAGGACACGGCAACGCAGGCACAGTGGTTTTCAGACTTTAAAGTCTGAAATTCCAGAAGTGAACCGGAGGCGGGGCCGGAGCATCGGTAAGTGGCTGCGCCAACACAGGATGTCTGCGGGGGACCGTTAGAAGCCCCGGGTAAGTTCAACTCATTTTCCCCTGACCCCCCTACAGTATCCCTTTAAGTGACAAGACAATATACTCTGTACAGCGCTGTGGAAGATGTTGGAGCTATATAAATACTAAATAATAATACATTTATTTAAACAATGCCAACTGTCTTGCTGCTTGCTGATCTTTATGGCTATAAGTGGTATGAAAAATACCTTTTTGCTCGTAAACCTTAAACACACAAAAAAGGAAAAATATGAAAAGACTGATACGTAACTGAAAAGCATGTTTACATTTCACTAAAGCCAACTGTTAATATTGCCAGTTTGCAGGGCAAACTAGGGTAGCTGCCATATACCTTCTTTTACAAGGCCATGCCTAATGAGATTTTTATGGTTTTTTTGAGAGAGGCAATTATTCTGAATATTTGCCGCCTAATAATTTTAGTTAATGTTAGATCATTATTTAAGCCATACAACAAATCCACTCTGGACTCGACCGTTGCTCTGGGAAAATTCTCCAAGTCTTAAGTTTTTATTAAAACAGTGGTGATGCAGCATGTTAGTGAGCACAACGTTTCGGGCCTCATGTGCTTTGTCAAGCACTTGACAAAGGACATGTAGCCCAAAAACGTTGTGCTCACGAACATGCTGTATCACCACTGTTTTCATTAAAACTAAAGACTTGGAGAATGTTCCCAGAGCAACGGTCGAGTCCAGAGTGGATTTGTTGTATGGCTTGCGTGTTGCTTTAGAGGCTTGATGGACCTCTTACCATTGTGCCTCTGCTGCAAATACTGGCCCATGGATACACTTCTTTTTGTTTGACCAGATCATTATTTCACATGCCAAAGGGCTTTATAAATTTGAGAAACCTTTTGACATAAATCTTATGTTCCAGAGGTAGCTGTTGGGCAGCATTGTGACTAAGGGGCTGATGCTCTCGTGTGGCGGTTCTTATCTGGGATAACACTTGCATGGAATTTGTATGTTCTGCTTGTGTTTGTGTGGGATTCTTTTGTGTAATTTGGTTTCATCCCACGTGACAACAGTGACTGGTGGGTCAGTTGGCTTTCTCTCAAAGTGGTGCTAACCTGTGGAAGAAAATATTAAACTACAGCACAGGATGGAGTTTGTGAGCTCCTCAGTGGCTCAGTCACATGGATTGTTCCGTGTGATGCACTACAGAAAACGTCAGCACTGTTTAAATACTTGATGACAATGTATATTGTAGCTAATTAATTAGCAGGTCTTTGCTCCCTTGTGGCCTTTCAGTCACACTAGCGATGTCCGGTACCATGCTTCCATGTGTAACGGGCTTTGAACCCTTCAGTTAAGAATTGAAGGAATTAAGCACCACAAATGCAGCAAACAGTCCCGTTTTATGCCACGCTGCATCGCATCAAGTAAATGTTCCCTAAATATTGTATCCTATTTGCCATCTCTGAGACTTGTATGCTCCTGCTCCTCCTGTGTTATAGTTTGTACTTGTTTTGTATGCAGGCTTGTCATCTGCATCCTATATTTATTGTACAGCACTGCATAATGTGTTGATTCCTTATAAATATAAAGGTAGTAACAACAGGCAAACTTTCACTGGCTTAACTCTGGCCCTGCAGTCTGATCATAACCAGCAGCACTTACACCTAATCAGCAGACTACAGTCTTATACACACGCAAGATAATCCTCAGCAGACATTTATTTGTGCCATCTCGTTCAAGAATCTAACATGTGTACAACTACCCTACCACGGTGAATGTTCGGTCCATCACAATCATTTGTCGTTCACCCCTTTGTGGATTGATTGAAAATAAACATTGTCCTTGTATTTATTTTTATGCTGTTCACATCTTCATAGTGTACAGGTCCAAGTTTATGGCTAATTAGATATACAACTCATAACTTTGTCCAGTAATTTCCCCACTTCTGGGTGTGTTTTGCCTTTGTGTAAATTCACTTTCTTTAGGTTTGTCTTGATGACCAGAGGAGTCTTTAATAAACATTATTGATCTGCCAAAACTTGCTAAAACCTTAGCAGTGACAGATAGAGATGGACATTGGCAAATGAGCTTTTTGTATTGTATTCCTGTTTGTATGGCAGCTTAGTGACAGGCAATCCATGATGTGTTCTCTCACTTATGTCTCCCATTGGGGCCAAAACTTTTCAGAGGAAAGATGAAAGTTATCACATTGCTCACAAGCCTAAGAATGATAGTCTAACCTCTTAGCTGTTACATTGCTAGATGACAACATGGTAGCCCATTAAAGCAATGGAGATATCAGTTGCACATACTGTATCTGAAGATGTATGTAAAGCCCATAATTCCTACTCCAGATAGGGAAGCTCTCCATATCACGCAGGACTGGAGTTGGATATCCCTGCCTTAGAGGCAGAGGATAAGCCAGACACTTTGCTTTGTTTAAAATTAAATATATGTTGCAGTCTCCACACCCCTTTCACTTCAGGCATCCTTTAAGAGATGACATCCCAGATTAAACCAGCAAGAGAGACATCATTTGTACATACATATCAAATTGTGAAGCTTCTCAGCTGACCACAGTTCCTGATCTAAACAGTGACATTTTCCACATCAGGACAGATACAGTGATGAAGGAACATAAGAGCAGATGATGTACCTGGATGCTGATGGACACCTCAGTTGGATGTGGTGTACAGAAGGCTGTCAATAATGCAGTTCAGCTACAGAGTCATTGCAGTTTAGTAATTAAAAAATACCTGACCAAGAAGAGCTCTACAGTGACATTTAGCATGATTACTGCCCACCACATCTAAGGGAATGGAGCTGGGTCATTTTTAGGAAAGTCTACTCTGCTTTTCTGTATATTTTTAATGTACATACATTATTTCAGAGTAGTGAAGTTTTGTAACAAAAGAATCACAAGAAGGTTGTGTTGCAGAGGTGTGCAACTGATATCACTGTCTTTTGAATATATTTAGGTTCACTCTATTCAGGCAGCCACACATCCACCACCCATAGTGGCAGAAGATGGGGATGCAGCTTGGGGGATAGAGGCAGCAGGCACAATTTACAGGGTTTTAAGTACATGACATATGAGCAGGTCCACAGTTGACATGAAGCACAACACTACTAATCAGATGCAGCAGTAGGAATTAAGCAGCAGTAGGAATTAAAGAGAAACTCCGACCAAGAATTGAACTTTATCCCAATCAGTAGCTGATACCCCCTTTTACATGAGAAATCTATTCCTTTTCACAAACAGACCATCAGGGGGCGCTGTATGGCTGATATTGTGGTGAAACCCCTCCCACAAAGAAATTCTGAGTACGTACTCTTGGCAATTTCCTGTCTGTTGCATTGTGGGAAATAGCTGTTTACAGCTGTTTCCAACTGCCAAAACAGCAAGCAGCAGCTACATCACTTGCCAGCAGTAAAAATGTCACCATGTGATGTCAGAATATAAATCAGGGATTTCAAATATTTTACCATGGGCAAACACTGACTAAATCATTTATACATAATTATTGTAAAAATGAAGCACTTTTTTATTACATTATTTTCACTGGAGTTCCTCTTTAAGCCATTCAACGCAGTCCGTTCTGCTGCATTGAACACACCTTTTAGCGGCCTGTATGCATTAACAAACCTTCTTGCTATGAGTTAGGCCACAGATGCTTTTTTTTATTTTCCCTGACAAATGGAGACACTCATAAGCTGCAGTTTGTTGTAATATAAGGGTGCTGTAGTAGTTGCTTATCTTCTTCCATACATCAATGGATACTGTTAGATCCGTAACTACCACATAGTTGTCATGCATTTTTTTGCCAGGACATACTGCAAATTGGAGTTTGCTGAATCTGGGATAATTAGGCGCTGCTGAGCTAGGTCTGTCCTGTCAATTATGTATACTTCAGGCCATGAGGCGAGGCTATAAGGGGAATTTCATGCAGACTACAGATTAACAGGTTCTGAAAAGCTTTTGCCACTCTCCTTATGGTTTGCAGCAAACTAGCACAGCGGGGCTGGGGAGATCACAAGAACTTGTCCATTTAAAAATCATCTGGAAGATAAAACACTTCCAGTACGTGCCTTAACTGTGTATTTAGCTACTGGCCTGAAATTACATTTGAGGTAATGATATGGTTTTCCCTTTCAGGTATTCCGCAGCGGTGAAGGGATGGGAATCCGGCTGGACAGTGCCTCGGCCTTCCAAGGAGCTGTCATCTCCCCACACTATGACTCTCTTCTCGTCAAGGTCATTGCCCATGCAAAGGACCAGCAAGTGGCCGCCACAAAAATGAGCAGAGCTTTGGCTGAATTCAGAATCCGTGGGGTGAAGGTAAGGGGACTAACCTCCAGTCCTAAATATTGTTACTCGCTCCTTTACAAAAGCAGAGTAAAAACATTTTTTTTTTGTAATCTCCTATTGCAAGAAGGCGTAGCAATAGGGGTTGCAGAGGTAGCAACCGCATCGAAGGCCCCTGGACCAGAGGTGCCCATTAGGCCCGGTTCACATTAGCGGTGGCCGTCCGGAATCGCCGTGCCGGAGCCGGACCGCTTGCAGAACGGACGCACGGCAATAGCAATGAAAGCCTATGCGTCCGTTCACATGCGTCCGTTCTGCCGGACCGGAGCCGGACCGGATCCGGACCGGATCCGGACTCCGGCGTCCGTTCCAACATGCGCTATTTTTTGGTCCGGCTCCTCCGGCAGCCGTATCCGGGGCGGAGCCGGACTGCACCATCCGGCCAATACAAAGTAATGAGAACCGGAGAGCGCACAACACACTGGCTACAAAAACCGGACGTTCTACCCCACTTCCTATGCATTTTGGATGGGGACCACATGGAGTTCACAGAGTGGGGCAGCAGCGATTTCATGCTGGAGCTCTAGGCAGCAACATGTCTGATATAAGTCTGATAACGAGGAGGCGAACAACAGAGAATTCCCAGGTATACGAAAAATGCCTGGATCCATGGTCCCAACTGCAGTCTCTGTATCCACGGATGGTCTCCACACGTCCACCTGTCTCCAACAATGACCCCAGACCCTTCTGCTGACCTCCCAGACCCCAGGTATTTACAGGTTGTTATCTCCTTAAGAAACCGGATCCGGACCGCAACCGTGTTCACACCGCACGGAAACCGGATGCAAACGGACCGGATCCGGACCGGATCCGTATAGGAACCGTACGGATCAGGTCCGGTCCGGATACGGTGCGGTCCGGACATCCGGTGCGGTTTTGACAAAACCGCAAGTGTGAACGGGGCCTTAGGGGCCCTACTTCATCCATCAAATTATCTTTTCGTTTGTGCTGTGCTGTTATTGATCACCTCCATATGTGCATTGAATAGTAGTAATTCTTAAATAATGGTTTCCTTAATTTTATTACACCTCTCTGACACTGAAACTATCCTTGTTAGTTTTGGGGCTTAGTATCAATAGATACTTGCACTGGGGCCCCAAGTTCCTCATCTATGCCACTGGCTGTACACTTGGAATAAAAAGGGGTTTGTGTTGGATTTTTTTGCCTGCAAGCAGTGCAGCTGCCACTCGGGTGCTTTCTCACATGAAAAACATGGTAGTTCTGCACGGGATTGCACATGCATTGGTGTACAGTACACCATTGTCTGTTTTATTATGTACCCCATATTTGTTTGTTTCTTTGTTTAGTGCCACGAAATAGGTTGGCGCTTTATAAATCAATAATAATAATAATAATAATTATTATTATTTTTAACTCTAAGCTTATCTTCTCTCCCTACAGCAAAGACAAATCTCCTCATGGGGGGCGGGGGTGGGGTGGGGGAGAGCCTTTGCAGCACACTTTGTAGCACACTTTCACTAATGGTAAGCAGAATAAAGTCTTAATGCACAAGCAGTAGTGCATAAGGCAGTACATTACATGCTCTACTCATTGGCCTCAATTCTGGTACGGTTTTCGAGCAAATTACCGCATGTACGGTAATTTACTGCATACTGTAATGACATTTAGCAATGCTGGAAGATTTTAGTCTTGTTTTAACGCATGTGGTAAATTTTAGTCATGAATTACTGCATACTGTAAAGTATATGATAATTTGTGTGGTAATTTGCATTCATGTTACCAAAAATTGCTATTCTCATTGAAATTAGGGGCCATGTTAGCACATAATTTACCAATCAGTTTAAGACCTGCCAGTACCTGGCGGTAAAGTCAATTTGTATGCATTCTGTAGTTTTTAGTGGAGTTCCTATTCAGGCTGTACAATAGAGAAGAATAGTAGAAATCAAATTTCTAATTTTTTTTAGGGGATGCCTATAAATCTACTTATACATAATCAAATACACCCCCCAACTGCCCCCACCCCTAGAAAAAAAATCTTTCAAAGAATATCTTAACTTGTGGAAGACAATTAAAGACTACTATTATTTATTTACCACATGCTAACAGCTTAAATACTGCACGTTTTACCGCACTATGCATGTACCACATGTTTGTAAATGCAGAAAAATCTTTAGGAATTGGTGAAAAAAGGAGGAAAATACAGCATGAGGTATTTTACCAACAAAATAATACAGGCAGTCCCCGGTTTACGAACGCCCGACATATGAACGATGACAATCATTTCCATGTCAGGGAAGTTTGAAGAAGCAGCTTCAAACGTCCCCTGAGTGTTCCCCGGTGCATGTTCCGGCAGCAGTGTTGGACTCACCTCCGAACTGAGTCCAACGCTGTCTGTCCTTCGCTCTCCGTCTCCTGCTCCATATAGCCGCGTACAGCCACCGCTAGATGCAGCATCCACTTGCTTCCTGTATGTCACGTGACATACAGGAAGCAGTGTGATGCTGCATGTAGCGGTGGCTGTACGCGGCTATATGGAGCCAGAGAGCGGAGGACAGACAGCGTTGGACTTGGGCTGGAAGGTGAGTCCATCCGCAGAGTGCAAGGGGACAAAGCGGGGCACGGGGGGGGGGGGGGGGGCTAAAAGCAGAGAGTGGCACAGGGGGTAAAAATTTAGGCACAGGGGGCAAACCGAGTACAGAGGCTCAAGGGATAAAATCCGAGGCAGGGGGGTGAGGTGGCAAGGGCACGGGGGTACAACAATCCACAAGGGGGGTACAAATGGAGGGACAGAGGGTAGAAACTGAGGCACAGAGTGCAAACTGAGGCACAGGGGTACAAACAAAGGCACAGAAGGGGTACAAACAGAGGTGGGGACGTAGAGAGGCACAGAGAGGGGACAAACGTGCACAGAGAGTACAGAGGCACTGAAGGGGACAAACGGGCATAGAGGGAGATAGAGGCACAGAGGGGGGCACATAGGAGGCAAAGCGGACAGAGATAGCACAACGTTCTGACTTAAAAACAGATTCAGGTTAAGAACGAACCTACAGTCCCTATCTCGTTTGTTAACTGAGGACTACCTGTACTTACCATACATAGCTACCAGAATTAAGGCCAATTGTGTGTAAGAATGTACACGTTATTCTGCTCACTGCAGTTTAGTCAATATACTCAAAAGTATCTTGATAAAGCTTCAGTGAAAGTAACCGTAAAGATTTTGACCCTTTCGAGTATTTTATTTTAACACAGGAGTTTGTTCCCAGATTTTGTATTAGCGTGGCAAATGTATTGGAGCTGGGGAAAGGGGGATTCAAATACAATTCTGGTGTTAATTTACCTTTGCCCATTTTTGGCGCTGTAAACTTCATAATTATTCTGTCATTCCGAATCCGATCCCATATCCATCTCCAATGTTGGCAGGAATTAACAGCATGTAATATTATGGATCTACTGGCAGTTTAAGACCGCTTCTTTTTAGCAAGACTGAGGAGAGGCCTCAATGGTTTGAATAATCAAGTCAATGATTAGCTGCCATATGACACATGCATTCATAAAGTATTGGTTACCTAAAAGGCTGTATAGTGAATCTAAAGCACCGTATACACACATAGAATTCATCCATGGTTTATTTATTTTTTTACTTTAAATGGCCTTGTACCTTTTTGTGGCTGACTTTCCAGGACTGAATGCAGGAAGTTTGCGGTGGGTACAATGGATAAATTCATGTATTTTGAAGTTCTGAGATACTCCAGTTCAACAAGGAATTTGAAGCTCTCTTCCAGATCACTCAGGAGTTACTTGTGGCGTTATAGTCACACGTTTTCAATCACAAAACACACTGGCCTCAATTCACTAAGCTTATCTCCTGTCTTTAATAACTCTTCTGAGCGGTTTCTACAGTTAGCACCATGGTGATAACTGTAGAAACAGCTCGGAAGAGTTATTAAAGACAGGAGAGAAGCTTAGTGAATTGAGGCCAATGTATTAGGTTTTCAAACCCTTTCTATTATTATAGTTAGAACAGAAGGTATGCTTAAACTACACATCTGTCTCTGCTTACACAGGCAAGTAATGTTACGGCTGCAATGAGTGCAAATGGGTCCATAGGCAGCACACTGGCAGAATGACATCACTGCTCTGTTAGCAATGGTGCAGTTTGACTGTTAACTCTTTCAGGCCTTTAGGAATAAACAGCAGTTTACAACAGTGCATATGCAATGCATTTGGTTTGCATTTAGCATGTGGAAGTGGTATGGTAGATAATAGTTTATCTTGTGTGTGTTTGTTTTGTTTTTTTTGCTTTTAAACAAGTTGAAGTAAAAATCCAATGTAAAGATCAAGCTGGACGTGTATATAAAATATGTTTGGGAGGCATTAAAAGTGCATGAAAATGTGTGTATGAAGACCTCTAAAAACTGCACAGACTCTGCATGCAGTTTTAGCAGCAGGAGTGGAAACCAGCTGCAAAGAATCCTTTGTATATTGATTTCTCTTGATGTTGCTTTGTACAGCAGCGCTTCCTTAAAACATTAGATACTTGCATGTCCTCACAAAAGCCAAAAGACAGGTGTTTAAACCTCATTGATCTCCAAAATGAGTCCATTGCGCTGAAATATATGAAATGAATAGTCAAAAAGTCAGCTAAGATTGTACAGTGGAACCTTCGTTTCAGAGCATAATTCATTCCAGAAACCTGCTTCTAATCCAAAGCACTATTTTATCAAAGTGAATTTCCTCATAAGGGTTGATAGAAACTCAGATGAATCGTTCCACAATCCAAAAACATTTATAGAAAAATATTTAATACAAAGTATTGTACTGTAGTAAAAATGACTGACTATAACAGAATCATTTTGTTTGCTTCAACCCTACCTTTTTGTGTGTGGCTTAAAGGGAATGTCCAAGCAAAATAAAAAAATGAGTTTCACTTACCTGGGGCTTCTACCAGCCTGTGCCCTCGTAGTCACTCACTGCTGCTCCAGTCCCCCGCTGGCAGCTTGCCGACCTCGGAGGTGGGCGGGACGCATTGCGTACATTTTTACGCATTCCCGCTAGTGCAGGAACATTAACACATACATTTTTACGTGTTACTGGTTCAATGCGTAAAAATGTATGTGTTAATGTTCCTGCACTAGCAGGAATGCGTAAAAATGTACGCAATGCGTCCTGCCGACCTCTGAGGTCAGCAAGCTGCCAGTGGGGGACTGGAGCAGCAGTGAGTGACTACGAGGGCACAAGATGGCTGCATGGGGCTGGTAGAAGCCCCAGGTAAGTGAAACTCATTTTTTTATTTTGCTTGAACCTTCACTTTAGACACACTTTAAATCCAATGACAGTAGTTTTTGCCTAATTTTGAGGATTTCAAGGAAATGGGATACTGTACAGTCACTACACTGTTTGAAGACAGCGCTCCTCCACTCACTGTATGACGTCATGCGTGTGTCGCTCTTTTGTCCCTTTGACCCTCCGCATAGCTACACTACGCGTCATCCTTCACAAAACTGATATGCGTCTGTACTGGCCGGCTCAGCGATGTCGCCCAAGGGATTCGGGTACCGTTAATGGGCAGCATCCACCACAGGTGTGTACACACATTCATAGAAGTAATGGCGCAGAAGTCCACTGAAATGTCATTAGTGGAGGCCTTTTTGGGAACATTAGTTTGTCAGCATCAAAACCTGATGGTTATTTTCATGACATTGTAATACTGCCCACCAAACTCAGTTTCACCATAGAGTCGTGGTAAACCAAACTTTGCCTTGATTAGAGGGTTTCCTAAGTTTTCTGGTGATTTAAAGAACTCCTAACTTTTTTGAATTTTATAAAATATTTTTTTTTTAAGTTTTACCTGAAGGTAGTCTTAGTTTTTAGTTTCAGCTATTAAATTGCCTTTGGAAAGGATGGTTTATAATTGCCCGATTACAAATGATTCTTAAATGATACCTTCGTCCTAATTAAATTCTAAATATGATGCTGTGTGTGTGCGGAGAGGTGCGCATAGGCTTACTGCAACCTCCCATGGCTTGGCGTCTGCCTCCGTTTGCCCGCTATTTCTGCCATGGTCCTTGTCAGAGAGATCGGTGGCCTTTCAACTGGACATACTGCTGGGACGCAGGGCATCATTTTTAGATTTTAATTAGAACTAAGGTATCTTTTAAAGGACACCTGAACTGTATATATGGGGAATAGGAAGACAGCTATATTTGTTTTTCTTGTAAACCATACCAATTACCCAGCATTTCTGCTAATCGTTGGCTGCAGTAGTATCTAAATCACACACCTGAAACAAGCATGCAGCTATTCCAGTCAGACTTCAGTCAGAGCACCTGATCTGCATGCTTGTTCAGGGTCTATGGCTAAAAGTATTAGAGGCAGAATAGCCAGGAAACTGGTATTGTTTACATTGAAAGAAATATTGCAGACTACATATTCCTCTAACTTCAGGTGCACTTTAACCGTTTCGTAACTGTAGTTAAATCTATGCCTCACTTGTGACTGCCTAAGCCTGATGCGGCGTAGTTTTAAAGCCTGTGGCTCCCAAGCATGGTACGCAGTAGTGCTTCCCCGCCGGCACAGATTTCTGCTGTCTAAAGATAGCGGCGTTCCGTACATCGGTCAGGAGCAGTTTTCATTGGTTCACGACAGCGATCTAATTTGTGATTCTATTGAGGCTTAATTGCCTCAGGTGTGGAAGAGAGGGGGTTACTTACCCATAATTCCATTGTCTTCTATGCGTTCCAAACGTCTTGCACGCATCCTATTGGACGCATTGCAAGACTCTCTAAGGCGCATTTCCTCCTTAAAGCCTTCAAGCATTTTAAGCTAACCATACCTTACTTCTTAATGGCCCTATCAGAACAATGATGGACACCCCCCTCTGAAAATACCAGCCAGGGATTTGTTAATCTGTGCATTGTTACCCCACCTCCCCACCAGTATTGATCACTTCAGCAGAAGCTGGCCTGCATCTCTGCAAATATTTAATGCATTCGCAGCTGCCAACCTTCTGCCCCAATGAATGATGTTTACTGCCACATCCTATAGTATTTTCATTGTCAGCTGCTTGATATCATTTGTAACCCGCTGATCGATTCCAAGTGAGTAGATCGGTTCCATTCCAATATTTGGCCAGTATCAATGATCAGAATAAATCATTTTAATTGAGCAGAGTATAGCAGGCTTTGCACATTGATCACATCTCATGTGTGAAATTGCCCAAGTAGCGGGCGTAGCAGAAGCTCTGGGTGGTGGCTGCGCTATGATATGCTCACATTCTTGCAGTAAACATGCTTATCTGTTTAGCGCTACTGAGCATTAAATCAGTGTTTTCCATTTCTACACCGCGACGAGCATGCTGTGTTTGCATGATACAGATCATCTACTGTAAAAGGCTGTAAGCGTACTTTCAATGTTCAGATAGACTAATTTTATGAGGTAATTACTAATTCAAAAATAATTGCAGTTCGGCTCAGAGTTTTGAATAATTCATTTCTTTTCTAGTCTGAGAGTCAGCACCCCCATGCTCTATCCAGGTTTCATAACGATGGCCTCACTCCACCTCCCTCTACATTATTTAATGTGTGTGATAAGAGCAGGCAGAGGAGTTGCTTCGCCACTGCATAAACAATACTTTTGTTTTCAATCAGGCACTTTGCATTGTAATGCAAAGCAAGAGAACCAGTCACAGTTGAGTTTGTGAGAAAGTCGCATTGTTCTTTGTTAAAATTTTATGTTTGTTCAGGCTGGCTTATGAAAAATGTATAAATCGCTGCTTTCGGCATATCTTGCTTTCTTTGAGGAGAACTCTGAAGCCTCTAGACAGATCTGAAAGGCCCTGTCAGCTAGGAATTGTTGCCCTGCCTGAAGCCGGAGCTCATGTTGATTGCAAGTGCTGTCCCATGTCTCCTGCATGTACATGGCCAGCAGTGTAAATATGTGTTGTGCGCACCCCCAGGCAAAAATTTTACAGACAATATCTCTAGAGAGACCTGTACCATACAGGTAACAAATGACGCTGTGCAATGTGTTCATTACTTTCAACTTTTTCATAAAGTTATGTGTTTGGTGAGTACGTACTGCAGCTATGCATTGCTGAGTCACCCATGCTGGTGGGACCCACAACAGTTGCTAGGTCTGGTATTCTTGTAGTTTAACACCACTAGAAAATAATCGATCACTTGTTGTTGGGAAACTCCGGTCTCTTATACTGCTGTGATTAGGTTACATTTAAATCTTAAAGGATTAAAGGACTTCCGATGTGAATTAAAATATCTAATTTGTACTCACCTGGGGCTTCCTCCAGCCCTGAGCAGCAGTCTCAGTCCCTCACCGCATCCCCTGTGCTCATCGGTGTCCCCACTGGCCATCCGCAATGACGGCGACCCACCGGTGGAATCTGCTCTTCTGAGCCTACCCGTGTGTCCATTTCAGCTGACGCTTACTGTGCCTGTGCACAACTACTGCACAGGTGCAGTATGCGCCAGATGGCGTGAACGCGCAGGCACTGAAGAGCTGACCCTGCTGGTGGGTGTCCTTCATTGTAGATTGCCAGCAGGGACACCAAAGAGGACCGGGGCTGCGGCAAGGGACTGAGACTGCTGCTCAGGGCTGGAAGAAGCCCCAGGTGTGTACAAATTAGATTTTTTTTTTAATTCGCATTGGAAGTTTTTTACATATATAAATATCATTTGTAGATACTTTAAAAAAAGTTTTAATAACCTGCTTAAATTTTCATTGTAGTCCTGCTGTGCTTGCCTAACAGAGCTATTGTGAGAGGCCAATATTGCCTCCTGCATCAGTTGCAGAATTATGCATCTTGTGGTCCTGGGTGCTGGAAACAAAAGTGAAGCAACTTTGTGTATGTAGTACAACGCAACAGAGAGTGCAAAGCTTTGTACATTACTTAGTATCAGGGTTTTTTTTTTTCTCCACCCCCACAAGAACAAAAATCTGTGTATTTAATTCAAAGAAGGAATCCTGTCTGCCCTCAGTACGGTTAGCCCTACAGAGTTTTATCAGGTCAAAAAGAAAAAGTGTCATTTAAAGCCCTGAGGGCATGCAGGGGCGTAGCAATAGGGGTTGCAGAGGTTGCAACCGTATCAGGGCCCTTGGGCCAGAGGTGCCCCGATGGGTTCTTCCTCAATGGCAGTATTAGCTCTCTATTGGTCCTGTGCTCATAATAATCACTTCTATGATTAGATTGTGAGCTCCTTTGAGGGACAGTTAGTGACAAGATATATATATATATATACTCTGTACAGCGCTGCGTAATATGTCGGCGCTATATAAATACTAAATAATAATAATAATAATAATAGATACTTTGAATAGAGGTAATCATTAACAAACTGTTCCCCATCCCCTTCACGCACCTCTGACACTGTAGTTGTCCTTGGCAAGTTTTGGTGCGCCGTATCAATTGTTATAGAGTGCTTGGGGGGGGGGGGGGGGGGGGCGCAATGTAAAACTTGTATCGGGGCCCACAGCTCCTTAGCGATGTCACTGTGTACATGCAGGTTTATCTCATCCTGTCACATCAGATACCCTTTTTAATTCTGGATAAGCTGCTGCTGTGTACTCGCAGGTCAGTGAGCATGCCCATTCTCACTCCAGGCCACTGGTGAAAATAGTGCCCTACACTGGCCATATGAGTGCTGAAACTAGAGCATGGAGCAATAGAAGAAGGCAGCATGGTCTGATGAAGAAGAGCTTGTGGATGTTCATTTGACACATACCACCCACTTAGATTGCTGCTGACCACATGCACCCCTTCATAGCAAAAATATCGCCTGAACACAGAGGATTAAGGTACCTGAATACCTGAAGTGATCACCCCCCCCCCCCCCCCCCCCCCCCCCAAAGTTAGATATTTACTCCTCTACCAGGAAACCATTGGATAATACATAAGCTTACCTCTTCCCCCTTTGAGCTTGATGTTCCAGTTTTGCGACGCTCTCTGGGGCTTGTCGAATAGCTTTGGGTGGTTGCGCTCCTGTACGTGTATGAGTGCGGCTGTACTGTGCAAGCACAATAACGAGCCTGCATCTGCACAGCAGCACGGGCCACTTTCCTCTGTACATGAGTGGCTTCATGCTACTGCGCTGGGGATGGTCATCATTGCACCTACACAGTGAGGCTGCGCTTGTACATGGACGGGAGTGCGGCCATGAAAGAGGTCCCAGTGAGCAGTCATGGGCTCAAGAAGGATGGGATCATTCAAAGGCTTCCCTCTTGGTGCCAGATACTGCAGGACACCACCTGAGGTCTTGCGGAGGCCATGGCTTGACATGTCAAAGCTGCTTTGGCAATGTAAGGGGGGGCAAACACAACAATAGGGGGTGGTTTTAATGTTTTTTTTTTCTCCATGCATCTATACATAGCTATCTATGTATGGATGCATGGAGAAAAAAAACAAGTATGAGGTTAGAAATCTGAAAAATAAGCCATGTGGAAACATTAGCTTGGCTAATGAATGAAAAACAAAAGAGAAGGGGTACTATGTAGCCCTATACAAGTTCACAGTAAAGCCAATCTGATCTAATTCACTGAGCAGTTTCCAAAACACCCATTGTAAAATGAACAGAATGCCAAAGCTGTTTCTGCAGTGTGGTAAATGTCACTATTCTTTCTATTTGTAAGAGCATCCTGTTTCTTCTGTGTGACGCTCTAATATTACTCATCAAAGCTGCATAAATTTAGACTGTCCGATAACAATTACACTTGGCTGTAAATATAGGACATTATAAATGTCTACAAGTACTGAGCAGTATTAAAGGTGTGGTAAAACGGTGCACCTGTATCAATATGCGCCTTATTTTGACTGTGGAAGGGTCAGTGGCTCTCTTCCAGCAGACACAGAGGAAATCTCCCCAGACTCTTGCCTTTGCATGTGACTGCAGTGGGATCTCATTTAAAGTGAACCAGAGACGAAGCACCCTCATGTATTTTACCATATAGATCAGTGGGAACATTAGAGAAAACGCCTACCCTGCTCTCTGTTTCATTCTGCACTGCACAGCTTGTTTCTTATCAGACCTGATAAAATCCCTGACTGAGCATTCAGGCTGGCTTTGCTATAATGACTCAGCTATACTGATTCCTGAGCAGAGCCACAAGGGGCAGGTTTGGACTTGAAAAGACATGAGAGAAGACTGAGCTGTAAATATTCATGAGCAAAGCCAAACTGAATGCTCAGTCGAGAATTTTATCAGGGCTGATTAGAAGCAAACTGTGCAGTGCAGAATGAAACAGAAAGCAAGATAGGTGTTTTCCCACTGATACATATGGTAAAATACATGAGGGTGCTTCATCTCTGGTTCCCTTTAAGCCAATTAACCTTTCAGCCTGCACTCATTTAATTCATGAACAGCATTAATTTCTTTCTTATTCTTGTGTTTATTTAAAAAGTATGGTGCTTACAGATAAGATTTATTTGTTAGAGAAGCTCCCAAAACTAGTGTAATATGAAAAGTGATCCTTTTACACCCCTTTATACACAAACCCCTTAATGTTGCAGCACGGTGGCCTTGTAGAGTCCCCAGTTCAAATCCCAGCCAGGGCACCATTGGCCAGGGCCGTTTCAAGTAACAATTGGGCCCTATGGCAAAATTAGCCTGGAGGCCCCCTAACAGAACACCCCCCCCCCACCACCAAAAAGCGTCATTAGAGGCCCTTTGTTGCAGCCAAATTTCCCTCCTGGGCCCCTGAGCTGGCTGCTGAACCTCCCAACTTAACAGACTCTGCAGAGTCCCTGGGGAGCAACAGTTAAGATGGGGGAGGGACAACTTGGGGGCCCCTACAGGCTCTGGGGCCCTGGGGCAATTGCCCATTTTTTTCCTATGATAGCTCCGGCCCTGCCATTGGCATAGAGTTTGTATGTTCTCCCTGTGTCTGCGTGGGTTTCCTCCGGGCACTCCAGTTTCTTTCCACATCTCAAAAACATGCAGTTAAGTTCATTGGGTTCCCTCTAAATTGGCCCTGGACTGTGATATATACACTAGACGATACAATCGAATCCATATAAAAGTCATATGTCTATGTATGTGAGTCCCTCTGAAGGACAATTAAGTGACAAGACCGTGTACTCTGTACAACGCTGCAGAAGATGTTGGCGCCATATAAATACTAAACATTAATAATAAATGTTAACATTACAATTCATCTATTCTGGGGTGTCTTTTTTCCATACTCTTGCATACTATGTAAGAGCCAATTGCTAGAACCCAACTCAAACATTGTAGTTGATTAGCCAAAGTATGGCTATATTTTACCTGAAAAGTTGGCTCCAAAACTAGAACACAGTAGTTGCAAAGCTGCAACATGGTAGGCTGTTCAACAAATTGCTTTCCTAAATTGTAACCTGTTGTGTATATGTTATGCACAGTTCTTGTGGAAACTATTAATTTCTTGATATCATTTCCATGTAAAGACTGTCAATGTCTGATGGAAGATGGAGAAACGTTTTAGGGGGCAACGGTCCTTGTCACATACATGGGAAAGGCGAATGCAGACGTCCTGTGCCCATGCACACCAAATGCTACAGGCACCACGAGTGAAAAGCATGCAACTCTTTATCACTCACTCTAAAATAGCTGGGGACTTCACTTATTGCTTTGTGAATAGATAAACACGTATTGGATTGTAGGAGTTACCTCTAGTATTTTGGCGTTTCTGACAGGGTTGGTTCTCCATAAAGTCGACTTGTGTTTTTGGCAGAGATGCCACACGGCCTCACTGCAGGGAATACACTTTTCCATATTAAGAGCACTTTTGTAAATGTATACATCATGTCCGCCACCTCTTACATGTGTATACTGCATTTTTGATTGGTTACTTCTTTCTATGTGATGTAATGTTGTGGAGATGTCAGTATGCCAGGAAGTTGTACTCTGGACTTTTAATGACGAGATAAGTACTGTTGTACCGTGTAAGCCATCAGTAAAAGCAAGAAGTTTTGAATCAGGATGATACCATTTATTGACTAACCTAGAGGTAAATAAAAAGTAAGCTTTCGGCTAATAAGCCTTTATCAGACTTATATAGAAATGTCCTAACTATTTTTGCTAGCTTTTATCTGTACCCTAAAACGGTCCTATTGTGATTGTAATTCCTTTGGCTGGTGAGGCCAGGATCCCATGACAGCCTGTCGTCCCATTGCATCTTTGTAGGCCCTTGAAGTAGCATATGACACAATCACACTGAAGATGCAGGAACTGTAGCTAATAAGCTTCCGATAAGGCTTATTAGCCAAAAGCTGATTTTTTTTTTCGAAATGGTATCATCCTGATTCAAAACTTCTTGCTTATAAGAGATGCAATTACTATTTTTACGTTGGATGGTGCTGATCAAAACATTTGAAATTTAGACAGTGACCTGTATTTTGTACGAAGTTCATTTTAGACACAGATTTGTTTTAACTGGAGAATCACTAGACGTGGCCCTGTGATGACAAGAAATAGTGGCACCATCATTTCTCAGGGTGGCATTGTATCCCTTTCAATTATTGTTACTCCCTGGTACTTGACTGTTTTTTTTCCTGGCACTCATTGATGTTTCCTCCTATTCCTGTGCATTTCCCCTTTCCATTCTAGCGCTTTAAAGATCAAATGGAATAGTATTGATTTTTGCTATCTATCTTTCTACTTGTCTTCAGATGCAACCATGATAATCATTAAGGCGCTGGAGCGATCTCCATTGGCTGTACCTTGCGTTCGACACGCTTGGGTTGCACCATCTTTTCAGACTCCTTTTAATTTTCTTTTGCATGCCTAGAAAGACCATTATTGCTCATCCATCACCCAAATATCTAGTAAGCATATGTTCTTAGTGCCCAGTAAATAGAAGTAGGAATGTAATTAAACAGTATATGCTTTATTTTACAGTGGCTTGGAAAAGTTGCACTAAACTTTAATGCAGCGTCTGGTACGGTACCACTCCCAAGGTGACCTTCTTGAAGACATGGTTTACAATAACTCATATTTACAGCAGCCTTTTGTGGTGCTGTTTGCTGCAACTTGTCAGCAGGCTTGTCTGAAAGCATCTATCATATTTCATTCACTCAGTGTGAAAAGTATAAGGAGCTTCTTGTCATGGACAGCGTTAATGCTGACAGTTATGTGTAAGAGATTAAAGCTAAACTTATGGCACAAAGGCAATAGGATTTTCCTAACTATATTGTTGCCAGCTTTTATCAGTGCCATAGAACAGTTCCTTTGTGGCTGCAACTCCTTTGGCTGGTGACATCAGGACCTTATGACCGCACATCATCCCATTGCATCTTTGTAGGTCCTTAAAGTAGCACATGAGACGATCACACTGAAGATGTAACTAGATTTAATGCCCAATCACATAAGATCCTCAAAGCAATCATGCTGATTAGTGTAAATGGAACTGAACTTTTCAAATTGAATGACCCCATTGTACAGTTGCTCTTTCCAGCAGTGGCTTAGGTCTGTACATCATTCCTGAAAGAGGTAAACAAGAGGGACAGAGGGATTAGGTTCCTAAAGAGGGACTGTCCCTCTGAAAAAGGGACAGTTGGGAGCTATGGTGCACTTATCCATACAGGCTTGTAAAACTCTGCTGTAGCTGAGAAGCAGGCAATCCTTTGCAAAGGCTGTGATGCGACTGTTCATTTGCTGACAGTCAAAATATTGCTGATGTGAAAAAAATGGGAAACAATCTTCTATTTTGTGTGGCTAATTATTTCAGTACAAAGTGGGAAGGGGCTCACCCTTCCATACGGAACAGAGAGAAAACAAATCTCACGCTGGCAGAGGAGAGCATTTTCAGCTTATGGTTTGTTTGTTTTTTTGTTTTTTTGAAAGACCTACATAGCTGCAAAATTGAAACTGAAATACACGTTTTAATCACATTAAACTGCAAAAAGTGTTGTTGAGCAGATAAGTGTTATCTGTTTGTAAAAGTGTTCACAGAAAGTGGAGTTTCAATGTAAGACCTCTTGAGCCTATAGCTTCATCTTTCAGAACTGAGGTCTTAAAATCATGTTTATTCCTATTTTATAGGACCCAGTATGGTGTGTAGAAACATACTGTAGTTTCTAATGTAATTGTTATTATTTAGTATTTATATAGCTCCTACCTATTAAGCACTGTACAGAGTATATATAGACTTGTTACTTAACTGTCCCTCTGAGGGGCTCACAATCTAATCCCTACTATAGTTATGTCTATGTATGTATCTTAGTCTTGGGCAAATTTAGGGAGAAGTCAATTGACTTATCTATATGTTTTTGGGATGTGGGAGGAAAACAGAGTGCCTGGAGGAGACCCATGCAGACACAGGGAAAGGATGCAAACTCCGTGCAGATAGTGCCCTAGCTGGGATTTGAACCGGGTACCCCGTGCTGCAAGGAATCTTGGGAAATGTACTTTGTTGTTCTCTTTTGTTATAATTCTTATGTTTTCGCATGGTCACACCTCTAATTGACCTGCGTATTGGCAGTCCAGAGAGGAGGCAAGCTATACTGCTGTAGCAAACATATTTGGTCTACGGGGAAAAAAAAACATTCTGCCCACCTCTTGGCCTGTGTACAATAGATCTACTTATCATCCTGATTGCTATTAGAATTAGCCTTGTTCGCATTAAGATATATTTTTGCTTTAACACAGCTGTCAGTCCCGTGTCTGCGTTACACCCACTCAATAGGTTAATTGCAGGTCTTACAACGTCGCTCTGTACAAAAAAATTAGAATCTGTCAGGGAGAGAATATTTTTTCTTGTTCGGGGTTAACCTTTACAAGGATGTTCTGTCTTACTAAACCAAATAGAAGTGACAACATGAATAACTTACTTCTCCAAAAGTAACACAAGTGGATCTATAACGGACACAGTCTGCCAGTGAGGTAAATACTAAGTTTATTCTGATGCTTTCATTTTTTTCTTCTTTGGAATAGGATAGCTGCTTTAGTAATTTGCACGGCCACAGTTTTTAAAACGATTTCATCTTTGACTTCATTTAAATGGATCTGCTTATATTCTTGCCTCTAGTGAGCAACTTTTTCTGGTCCCTTGTTTAGCCCGAGGGGGAGGAATGCAGGCTATTGCTAATTAGGGTGGGTTGTCTTGTATCCGTTCAACAAGGTTGAGCTTTTTCCAGTAACCGACCACCTTGCATCCTCACATCAGTCACCCTAACACTTCCATGGTGCAGCCAAATACATATGTGGTCAGGGCACACAATGGCAGGGCAGATGTTACCCTAAATACCTGTACTTGTGTTTAATAACACTAGAATTGGTATTTAGCAACCACCAGGGCCTTAAGCCAAGTACACATATGTGAATACTGTCCTTCAACAGGGGTATGGATTGATCCTTTAGGCAAAAGTTCAGAGCCCGGTGCTGCTGTTATGAAGGGGCAGGACCGCCTTCAGAAGTTTCTGGTCCCCATCCTGGGAAAACATACTGGGCCCCCCTCATGCCAAATTGCAATCTGCAGAAATAAAGCTCTTTAAAGGCCTGAATACACAAACGCCTTTTCGCTCCCTTTTTTAATTTGTCCCCTGGAAAATTGATGTGTTTCTGAAAAAGCACCCTCACCACAGATCAGTAAGGACAGCCAGAGCCATGCAGGCAACAATTCGCCAGGTCCAGGGGCAAATTCTATACTTTCTGCTGCCTGAAGAAAACAGAGTAGAAGGTGCTCTGTCTGTCTGTCTGTCTGTATGTCTGTCTATCTATCTATCTATCTATCTATCTATCTATCTATAAACCTGCATTTCTGTCTTCTGCGTTACCACATGACAGGATGCATTTTTAAAGATGACAAAACACCTGAAGGACAATACATTTGCACTCGACTCCAAAAACAGCGCAGCCATTTGTACATACTGTATAGAGCACACAAAATTCAAATACACATGTTCCATGCATATACATACATTATACACAGCCAGTATCCCTCACACTCTGTAAGGTCTACCAGTCCTGCCAAATTCCCTTTCATGTCTGAACTCATTATTAGCTTGGTTCAGAGCTGTAATCACAGCAGGGAGGAGCAGATCAGCAGATCAGGCTACAGTATATCAGCCTTTCTCCATTGTAGCCAGGTCCTAAGTGTCAATAGCTACACACTATTAGAATCACATTTCAGCAAGGCTTGGTGTACAGAGGCGCCAGAGTAGAATAAAAACGTTTAAAAACCGTCTAAAAGAGGGGGATGTTCAGGTGGACTTTCCTCCCTCAAATATATAAAACTCAATTGAGTCACAATATATCAATACAAATGTTTTATTCAACTCCACTTAGTGCAACGCGTTTCGCAGGTGTGGTCCCACTTCATCAGGCAAACAGGAGTATAACTCAATGGGTCTAAATGCAGAAGTGAGCGCCTCTTCTGCATTTAGACCCATTGAGTTATACTCCTGTTTGCCTGATGAAGCAGGACCACACCTGCGAAACGCGTTGCACTAAGTGGAGTTGAATAAAACATTTGTATTGATATATTGTGACTCAATTGAGTTTTATATATTTGAGGGAGGTAAGTCCACCTGAACATCCCCCTCTTTTAGACTGTTTTTAAATGTTTTTATTCTATTCTGGCGCCTCTGTACACCAAGCCTTGCTGAAATCTTGATTCCACCCTCGGTGGAGGGGTGCTACCCCGTTTCCTATCTACAGAGAGCGACATCTTAAAAACCTGAGTGGGGTCAGGTTCTAATATTCCCCACCTGCACTTGAAGTGGTTGCCTATGGGTAACCCATGTTTGTGAGTATATCTAAATATTTTGCTTTAAACCACAATTAACTCAACAATACTACACCATATTGGGCTCTCGATTTTTCTTTGTTCTTTCAAGCATAGTAGAATCACATGTACAAATGTTAACAGGAGTTACTAGTGTAGAGTTTACAGATCCCGGGGGAGTCAGGGGGTCTGTGTGAGAGACAACAGGTAAAGGTCTGTGTGCTTTTCTGGTGCTACTATTAAATGACATTCAGAATCTGTTATACCAACAATCACCCCCCTTGCAACTTGCAGTTCTGGTTAAGTGTCTGATAAGTGCCATCATGTGCTTCACTTTGCTTCATGGTAAGGTCCCAGAATCCCTCGGGGCCCATACACTTCTCCCCACTGTGATACCCTAAGGGTGGCTTCAGGCAGGTGGGGTGAGCAAGGGACTACAAGGAGTTCAGGGGTCACTAGGACATCACTAAAGATCTGCCTGGCAGGATCTTAAAGTGGGTGGGGAGCCCCCGTACACATATTAGATTCTTGCCTAAGGTGGTCTTTATCGGCCACCCCAGCCAATTTTAAATTAGCTTGTGTACTTATCTTATACCATACTGTGTCTCCTCTACAACATGAATATGATGCAATAAAAACTGTTGTGTGGACAGAGTGTATTGCAGATACAATTCCCGTCCTCAATCCAGTTCTGGATATCAATACTCCTAATTGTGTGACTTTTTTTTATAAAGAATTAATTTTTCATGCCTCTTTTATTGCAGTCTTACAGATAACGGATCCCCTTGTGCCTGGATCTAGTGCTGCTGTTTACTGCTAATATCCAGATTTGCTCCATTAAGTCACACAGCAGTGAATGTGCCTGCAGTGTTATTTCTGATTACTATTCCATTCACTGTGCCTTAGAGTCCAACACAGTGAAAACCACATCCGGTTTAAGAAGAAAAAATGAATGGTAATGCTTTGATAAATCTGACCCAGGGAGTGGTTTGTTCTCCTTTCTCTGTGATGAACTCATTGATGTAACATCATTGATGAGGATGAGGTACAGTTGAGGACTATGTCCAAATGGAGTGTAAATTTTCTCAAAGTTAGGAAGTCTAAAGCTAAAAGTAGGCGAATCAAATGAGATCTCGAGACACTTTATAGATGCATTGGGAATATCGAGGCATGTGACCTTTTTGTGGAAGACTAAAATGCTTATATAGAGAGACTAGAACAGTATTTTGATGTTTAAAATGTACCCCCAGGGTAAGCAGCATGTAGCAGCTTTGATCCTTACATTGTATGATGGTAGTTAAAAACCTATAGTCTTCTGCATAACCTACCAGTGGAGCCATCGTCTAATAGCTTTAAATGAATAATAAAGATTTGTCACCAAAGCATTTGGTCATGGCTGAAAGGTTCAGAATTCACAAAAGAAATAAACACGAGAATAAGGAGGTTTCCGCTTTTTGCAGTAAACCCACAGAAACTATCAAGGCACTGTGTTTTCAAAGATGGACAGCGATGCACTAAGAGATTTGTTTGTGGGTTGTACAATGAGAGCATACACAAAGAGGCTCCGGACTTGCTGACAGAAGATGGTTCTACTTTTAAGAGAGCCATTGAAATTGTACCAGCATTCAAGGCTGCTGCTAAGTACATGCTGGAATTACAGATCAAGAATGGAGCTGAATTAGTACGGAGCGTGGTGATGGAATACATGTTTATGTGTGTGTGTGTGTATATATATATATATATATATATATATATATATATATATATATATGTGTGTGTGTGTGTATATATATATATATATATATATATATATATATATATATATATATATATATATATATATATATATATATATATATATATATATATATATATATATTGTACAGTGGGTTGCAAAAGTATTCAGTACACAAAAAAGACTGGTGTGCCTGGCACTCAGTGGTTGGGGGGAGATTGGGTCTGCTGCACCTTTAAATAAGAAACTCCGTCCTGTTTCACTTTGCTGCTCTTTGTATGTGGGGAAGCGTGCATCCGGGCTAATGTAAATAACAACCAAATTCACAGTACATGCAAGACAGTCCATGCACAGCTTTATTAAATCACATTTATTTTCTCTTGCATTTAGGGAAGGTTCAGGGAGGGGATTAAAAAAATAAAAATAAATTTCCACTTACCTGGGGCTTCCTCCAGCCCGTGGCAGGCAGGAGGTGCCCTCGCCGCCGCTCCGCAGGCTCCCGGTGGTCTCCGGTGCCCGACCCGACCTGGCCAGGCCGGCTGCCAGGTCGGGCTCTTCTGCGCTCCATTTCCTGGCACTTCTGCGTCCCACGCCGGCGCGCTGACGTCATCGGACGTCCGCCGGGCTGTACTGCGCAGGCGTAGTAGTGTGGAAGAATTTAAGTTTATGCTTCATTGGATACTATGCTTCAAAGGGTACATGAACTGGTATAAGTGTATATATACAGTGTCATTCCTGCAGAAAACTTGAATATGCTCCTTTTTTATTTACTTTTTATTCCTGTAAGGGTTAAAAATTCAGGTGTGCAAATGAGTTTCTCTTCAGATCGACCTAGTTGGACCATAGCGTTATACTCACTGATAACTGATTACAAGCCATTTAACTCTTACCTGGCAGAGACCAACGTCCGAGTGGAGCGAATGGATAAAAAAAAGTTAATAGTTCATAGATTTTGGTACTGGAACACCACGGAAATGGCATCTCCACTTGCTGTCAGTACACCCACTCAAACATTTTCAGAGAATCTGGCAACTGATTAGCCGCCAAGTAGGAAGTTGAAAGTGAAGGTGGGGAGACACTATTCACAATTAGAGCATGGGTACCATGATAGACTTGTTGATTTATGTGTTTGTCATGTTAGATCTCCTGCAGATACCCCTTTAAGTAGTTTACAAAGAGCAGGAATGCTACATACTAGGACAGGGCTTCCCAACCCTCTCCAAAAGTACCACCAACAGTGCATGCAGTGGCGTAGCAAAAGGGGTTGCAGAGGTAGCAACCGCATCGGGGCCCTTGGGGCAGAGGGGCCCCAAGGGGCCATCCCTCAAGCACAATATTAGCTCTCTATTGGCTCTGTGCTGGTAATAATCACTTCTATAGATGCTTTAAATAATAGTAATCATTAACAAACGGTGTCCCATCCCTTCTTGCACCTGACACTGTGGAAATGCTTGGCAGGTTTTGGTGGGCCATATCAATTGTTATAAATGCTATAAGTGCTTCGGGGGCCCCATGTAAAACTTGCAGCGGGGCCCTTAGCTACGCCACCGAGTGCATGTTTTGTGGAAATCCACAGTGGTAGATAATCAGCTCTGCTGAGACACTAATTGCTCCACCCGTGAATGTTTGTGGTTTAAATAAGTACTGTCGGTGGTACGTGAAGACAGGGTTGGGAAGCCCTGTACTAGAGTGATTCACGTTTGGAGTTGCCTGATATGTTGGTGTTGACCAGCAGGAACTGCTGTTGAATTCTTTTCCTGCTTTCAGGTGTTGCTATTATTTATACACCCCTTCCTTCTTTTCCCCCCTGCATAGACTTTTTCATTATAGGAAAAGGAGGTCAAACCATTCTTTAACAGATGTGACACGTCTTCCCTTTGCACCCTTCATGGGACATAACCTACGCACAATTGTTTCATGCTGATCTTTACTTTGTGTTTAGAATGTCTGATTGTCATCAGTTAATTAACAGTAAAATGAGCATCTGGTGGAACATTAGAGTATAGCCCTTCCACCTATTAATATGTGCGATCTGCAAAGCGACATTAGAAAGAACGATTGGAAAGGGAGAGGGAGAGAAAGGAACACCAAAACAATAAGCAAACAGGTTACCTTAGCATTATCCTGGTCTAGTACATATTATACAGCTGTAAAAATAGCAGCAATACATCTTTCTGAATAGTTTGTTCTGTGGCTTTGTCCTCATTGAACATTGCTGACGTGTGACGTGTATTTGTCTATAGTTAAAAATAAAAAACAACTATCTAGGAAGCCCTGGTAGTGTGTAATTTTTTTTCTGCTTTGTTTCTCAGTTCATGTCAGCGCTGTTTGTTATATTGAGTTGATCTGTTAAACAAGGGGTGTCCAAACTTTTTAGGCTAAGGGCCAAATCTTGTGAGTGCTAGCAAAATCAAATACAATTTTTGCTCATTACCTTTAGGTACAATATGCCTGTTACATTTTGTCAAATAAAACATTTCATGGGAAATAACCCGTATACCCTGTGCAGTAAGCACTGTGGCAGCTCCTAATCGGTGGCTTTTACTGCTGCTGGCATAGTGGTGGCTGCTAATCGGTGGCTGTTACTGCTGCTGGCATAGTGGTGGCTGCTAATCGGTGGCTGTTACTGCTGCTGGCATAGTGGTGGCTGCTAATCGGTGGCTGTTACTGCTGCTGGCATAGTGGTGGCTGTTACTGCTGCTGGCATAGTGGTGGCTGCTAATCGGTGGCTGTTACTGCTGCTGGCGTAGTGGTGGCTGCTAATCGGTGGCTGTTACTGCTGCTGGCACAGTGGTGGCTGCTAATCGGTGGCTGTTACTGCTGCTGGCATAGTGGTGGCTGCTAATCGGTGGCTGTTACTGCTGCTGGCACAGTGGTGGCTGCTAATCGGTGGCTGTTACTGCTGCTGGCACAGTGGTGGCTGCTAATCGGTGGCTGTTACTGCTGCTGGCATAGTGGTGGCTGCTAATCGGTGGCTGTTACTGCTGCTGGCACAGTGGTGGCTGCTAATTGGTGGCTGTTACTGCTGCTGGCATAGTGGTGGCTGCTAATCAGTGGCTGTTACTGCTGCTGGCATAGTGGTGGCTGCTAATCAGTGGCTGTTACTGCTGCTGGCATAGTGGTGGCTGCTAATCAGTGGCTGTTACTGCTGCTGGCATAGTGGTGGCTGCTAATCGGTGGCTGTTACTGCTGCTGGCATAGTGGTGGCTGCTAATCGGTGGCTGTTACTGCTGCTGGCATAGTGGTGGCTGCTAATCGGTGGCTGTTACTGCTGCTGGCATAGTGGTGGCTGCTAATCGGTGGCTGTTACTGCTGCTGGCATAGTGGTGGCTGCTAATCGGTGGCTGTTACTGCTGCTGGCACAGTGGCACCCGCTAATCAGTGGCTGTTACTGCTGCTGGCATAGTGGTGGCTGCTAATCAGTGGCTGTTACTGCTGCTGGCATAGTGGTGGCTGCTAATCAGTGGCTGTTACTGCTGCTGGCATAGTGGCACCCGCTAATCAGTGGCTGTTACTGCTGCTGGCATAGTGGTGGCTGCTAATCAGTGGCTGTTACTGCTGCTGGCACAGTGGTGGCTGCTAATCGGTGGCTGTTACTGCTGCTGGCACAGTGGTGGCTGCTAATCGGTGGCTGTTACTGCTGCTGGCATAGTGGTGGCTGCTAATCGGTGGCTGTTACTGCTGCTGGCATAGTGGTGGCTGTTACTGCTGCTGGCATAGTGGTGGCTGCTAATCGGTGGCTGTTACTGCTGCTGGCATAGTGGTGGCTGCTAATCGGTGGCTGTTACTGCTGCTGGCACAGTGGTGGCTGCTAATCGGTGGCTGTTACTGCTGCTGGCATAGTGGTGGCTGCTAATCAGTGGCTGTTACTGCTGCTGGCATAGTGGTGGCTGCTAATCAGTGGCTGTTACTGCTGCTGGCATAGTGGTGGCTGCTAATCAGTGGCTGTTACTGCTGCTGGCATAGTGGTGGCTGCTAATCGGTGGCTGTTACTGCTGCTGGCATAGTGGTGGCTGCTAATCGGTGGCTGTTACTGCTGCTGGCATAGTGGTGGCTGCTAATCGGTGGCTGTTACTGCTGCTGGCATAGTGGTGGCTGCTAATCGGTGGCTGTTACTGCTGCTGGCATAGTGGTGGCTGCTAATCGGTGGCTGTTACTGCTGCTGGCACAGTGGCACCCGCTAATCAGTGGCTGTTACTGCTGCTGGCATAGTGGTGGCTGCTAATCAGTGGCTGTTACTGCTGCTGGCATAGTGGCACCCGCTAATCAGTGGCTGTTACTGCTGCTGGCATAGTGGTGGCTGCTAATCAGTGGCTGTTACTGCTGCTGGCATAGTGGCACCCGCTAATCAGTGGCTGTTACTGCTGCTGGCACAGTGGCACCTGCTAATTAGTGGCTTTTACTGCTGCTTGTATAGTGATGGCTGTTAATCAGTGGCTCTTCCTTCTACAGTGGTGGTTGATAACCTACAGCTGAGCAAAGAGGCAAGCAGAGCAGCAACACAAGGTGGCCCCTGCATGTGGCGCTGCGGCCACAAAGAATTAACAACTGTAGAGAGCTTTGGGGGCCACCAGAGAAGGCTTGGCGGACGTATTTGGCTCCCAGGCCGGATTTTGGACATGCCTGTGTTAAACCGATCCTGAGCAGGATATTTGTAATCAGTGCTAGTTTACCATCTTTTCAGATTTAATTTGTATTAGGGCTCAGTTTGTTTAGACTACTGATTTGGGAAGTCCAAATGTGGCATATCCCCCCTATGCCTGGCTGTGTCATACACTGGCCTTGGCAGTAGTGCAGAGTATGGGCAGTAATCACTTGTGGTAGAAGCAAGCTTAACAGATTTATATAATTAAATACAGCTAAGTGGGACTTTAAAGGGATATTTATCAATGTACCATTTTGATAAACAGTGTTAAATGGAGAATGCCGAAGACAGGTCATCCAATGGTAGTTAAATCATAACTTTATAAAAAAAAATATAACAGGTTATCAAAAAACCTCACACATGATAGACATAATTAAAAGTACAAAAATAGTACACTATAAATAGAAGCATTTTACACTATTGTTTGGAATCGTATAAGTGGAGTACACATATAGCTGATTTGTGCCACTCATGTTTACAGAATCGGATCTGATGCAGGATAATTCTCCTTTTTTAGGGAATAGTTCTTCTCACTCAGAGATTCCTATGGAGAAAAGGCGCCTATTTCAATATTTAATGTTTTATACATGAAAGTATTTCAGCCAAGACATTAATAAATTTCAATGCGTTTCGTGAAACATCTATACAGTAGTGTTCACTTGTTCAGGAGAGAATCCTGGCATCATATGAGTAATGCAGGTTTCAGAGTAAGTTTGTGTTCCCATGTGGTTCAGTTTATGACTGACCTATCGGAAACAGATTGGATCACAGTCTGATGGAGTCCAAGCAATTAGGTACCCTTGCTGTCATGTCCTTAAGTTAGGCAGAGTAGTTATGTTGAATCTGTGAACATGGACACGCACTTATATATCTGATGATGCAGTGTGCCAGACTTGCCAGCTGTATGCAAGTTGCCACTGTTGTAACCCAAAGTAAACCCACACACATTCAATGTTACAACTTCAATAGAGTATGAACGCCGCTTAGTTTTACAATCTGTTCATAGTACAAAAAAATCTTTTGGCCCTCATAATTCATGGAATGGTAAATTTGACGAATCAAAATTGGATGTGTGTACACACCCTCAAAGCGGACCTAAACTCAGAATTTCCCTTCTGCTCTAAAATATAAGCAACAGCATAATATCGTGTAGACAAAAACATTTCTTTGTTACAGCTGATATAAATCCTGCAATTACTCTGTAGTGTCTACATAGGGTTAACATCCCGTGTTTACCAGTTCGCTGCTCTGCCGGGGCAGCCAGCTAACACAGTGGGAAGATCAAATTACATTGGCGATTAGTCACAGATGAGGGTGGATTAGACAGGCTGAACTCTCTAAATACATACAGGGTGCATGTCTTTGCTTTCCTTCTGTCCTGTGCAAGAGTTCAGGTCCACTTTAACCTCCCTAGCGCAGTATTGACTGTTACACACATCAATACAAAGCATGCTGTGTACAGTATTGATGTGCATACACGTCAATACTCTCCTGCACTGTATACTACACCCTTGCTTGACACATTTTGGCAAGCTACAGGAAAAAGAGGTTATGAAACTTAATTGGATCACCTTTTGCACAAAAATCCTGGAGAAATTGAATGCCAGAGTTGTTAACCCCTCAATGCCTTTTTCTCTGCATAAATGAGCCTGAATATTATTTTAATTAAACTTCAGGTCTAAGTAATATGCAGGCTGCTATTTCCGCTAGTTTCACACCGGGGCATTGCGTACTCTATATAAACAGCATTGCAATCGCTGTAGTTGTGCATGGCATGGCTATAGCGATTCAGCTGCCGCTTTGCAGCAGCACAGGTGCCGTGTCAGATATGGACGCAGATACCTAGTGGAAACCGGCCCTTATGGTGTTGTTCATCCTGTTTCTCACTTTCTGAATTACTGACCTAATATGATGGTGCACCTCAGGTGTTCTCATTCTATTGGCAGGAACCTATGCTAAATAATCAACCCAATATCTTGACAACTGTCCTCTTTTATCGTTCTATAAGAGAAAGTGCTGTCAGTGTCCAGATACGCTTCTCAGTTCGTGTTTCCTTTAAGGCATATCAGCCTGGGTGAATGCTGGCTGACTTTTTGAAATGGTAATTATTCTGTATCTCTGGGGGACTCCAGCAGCAGTAAAGGAGATTCAGGTCTTATATAATGTTCTTCCTCCCTCTGCAAAGGATTTCATGAGCCAACAGAACACAAATTAAATCAAATGTGATGTGAGCAGAAGCCTGGTAACATCACATTATCTACAAGTAGAACGGTTTACCTGAAGAGTGCAGTTGCTGTTAATTATGTTGTTCATTACTACACTATAGCACTGTGCGGAGTCAGCTTTATGCTAAAACCTTGTGCATCCCACGTGCGTAAGTATGTGTATTCTCTGTACATAGTGTAGGAAACCTGCAATGAGAGAAATACGGAGGCAGCCATCAGCATTTCCTTTTTTATTAAAAGAAAAAAAAAAGTCTGACTGTTGTGCTGATCATTTGGGCTTTAGTAGTGTTAAGGCTTACACATCAACAAAGACCAAACATGTGTAAGGCCCTTATTTCCTGTAGGACCCAAAGCACATAAGCTTGTCTTAGATCAATTCTTTGTATCAATTCTTTGTGATGTGTACAGGGGAGAAGTTATGTTATCATAAATGCCAGACTAAACAGGTGGCTTTTCAGTTTTTATGTAAATGTTTCCAGGGTTGGAGCTGTCTTGATTACGTTTGACAAGCATTCCACATGGTAGGGGCAGCATTACAGAAAGCTCTGGCTCCAAAGGTTTTTGGTTTGACCCTGGGGGTGGTCAAGTTATTGGATCCTTTTGATTTGAGGTTGTGGGAATTGTGACTCAGTTGCAAGTAATCCTTCAGGTATCAGGGGCCTAGGTTGTGTAGGGATTTGAAGGTTAGCATGCCAATTTTGAAAATATTTTGACCTGTATGAAGACTGTCGCTCGGTAGGCATCGGTACTCGATCCATTGGCAACAGTTTGGGGTGGAGGCTGTAAAGACCTGTCACTAGCCTGCAGGTTAGCAATGTATTTGCTGTTCATGGGCGAGAAGAGATGGCGCATGATGGGGTGGCTTCTGGATGGGCAAGCCAAGTAGGAGACCACGGTGCTTGAGAGCTGTAGGAGGAGATGTAACCTCCCCCCCCCCCACACACACACACACAAAGAAAAATAGCTCCAAGATGATGGTATATTTGGCAGAAAGCTGAATGGAGCGGAGCAGCTGATCTGTGGTGAATCAGCTGCTCAATAAGCACAGTGCACACTTTTCCAGCCTGTCTAACTGCCAAGCCCGTTCTGCTAGACGGGATAATACACAAGTACCTATTTGGCTTTGACACGGTTTAGACCTGATGAATCGGGAAGTTACCTGTTAAGTGTATTTAATAAACTGACTTACTTGTCTTTCAGCCAGTTATGAAGGTAAACAGTCTCTTAGACTGTTTAGATTTATTTTTTGGGTGGGCATCTTCACCCATGAGTTCCACAAACAGCAAGAACAACATTTTATACCACCCTGTTCTGAGCTGCATGCAGGTTGCATTAAATGCGCATGCATACAATAGACCTTTCCTGCCATCTAACAACTCTGTGAAGTGAGAAAACACCTGGAAAGTGAGGAATAGGAGGAGCAGTTGCCATTAGGAAACTTTCTCTGCAAAGAAGCATTTGCTCCCCCCTCCCTTACAGGCGGTTCCCAGTTACATATAGTTTAAACATCTCTTTACTACTTAAAATAAACAATATTAATATAAGCAACAGATGTTAAATTAGAACTAAACATATACATAGTGTCCTGTCAGTTTAAAAGGATCTTGAGGTGTGAATACCAGTTGACTGGCAGTACTGCTGATCTTTCTGGTCAGTAAGGTCTAATCACACAGCCGAAACAACCATGCAGCTAATCTTGTCAGATTTGTTATAGACACCTGATCTGCATGCTTGTTCAGGGTCTATGTCTTACAGTGTTAGAGGCAGAGGATCAGAAGGGCAGCCAGGCAATGTGCATTATTTAAAAGGAAATAAACATGTCAGCCTCCATATCCCTCTCACCTCAGATTCCCTTTAACCACCCTGGCGTTCTAATTCCCTGTCAGGTAGCTGGCCTAGTGTTAGCTACATGACTTCGCCCATTGGCTCAGCTGCCCGTCTACCTTTTTTTTTCCGGCGATACTTGCGCGTCCGTGATCCCGCGAAGAACGTGATTTCCTGTTTGGGCTTCTGTAGTCACTATGGAGATGATTGGACATGACAGCATGACGTCATGACTTCATGCGGTGTTCCGATCCACCCCATAGCGCAGCCTGGCGATGATTGCCCAGGCTGCGCTATGCTTCTTGGGGGGCTTTCGCGGTGGGTAGCGGCGGTCCGGCGGCGATCGGATACAACATGTAGCTAGCAAAGTGCTAGCTATCTGTTTTTAAAAAAAAATGTGAAAAAAGACCGCTCCTAGCCGGAGCTATCCACTCCGGCGTTCATGGACGAGCTGAGCTCATCCGTAACGCTAGGGTGGTTAAGCAACAAATCGAGCTGTGCTGCTCTTATGTGTAACATTATTACAATTTTTTTTGTTAAGTTTTCAGATTGCAACCATTTATCAGTAGCCACCCTAAGCTCACATAATATTTCTCTGAACTGATTGCAGCGGTACTCTCTGTGTAGTATGGTTTACCCATAAATCCCTCTTCCTGCATGAGTAATTAGCTGCAGTGTAGTATAGCTTGTTGCATCTTCTCACACCTGGATGGAGCCAGCAGTGGCCAGCAGTCTCCCATCTGACTGTTTGTCAGGAACAATGTGCAGGGATTGTGCTTTGTATACACAACAATGAAGTTACAGAAGCAGAAATAAGGTTTACCTTGCAATGTGTATAGCTGAAATGAAGGAATTGATTTTGTTCCCCAACAAAAGTGGATTTTCACTTTAATACGTCCTGAACAGCGGCTGCTTATAGGGTTATCTGAACCCTATTAAATATTGCTGTAGGGGTTCAGATCCGCATGGAGAGCGGGTGCATGGGACATGTTCCAATTAGCTGCTCATCTTGGTGCTTGGAAATGCCCATGTACGCCTACCATTAAAGTTACTGTTTAGGAAGAGAAAACTGTTAGTTTCACAATGGTGCCCAAATCCGAAAGATGGCTCCATAATATGGACTGGAAGATATATTGTTTTTTCTTAAGGAAACAAAGTAGCTGAAACATTGAAAGAGAAGTGTGATCACTCTTACTTCACCGTGGAATGTATATTGATTTTCCCTATGTAAATGCAAACACTTATCCTGCAGCAGAAAGACTCCATTGGGAGCATATGAATTAACAAATGTGCGTATCGCCTATATTAACATGTTAAAGTAGAATCCTGACATTGCAGGACAGTAGGAGCTGTAAATGTAAGACTGATTTACAGAATAACTTTGCTCTAAATAGGTCTCCTTTAAGGTAGCAAAGTACTACTTTTGTTTCCTGGTTTCTAATAGCTATAGAAGTTACCATACCCTTCCCCCTTTTAGTTGCTCATTATTTATCCAGTGGAACGTTTGAAGGTAGCATCTGTGACTTCTGTAAATTATTTGAATAGTGTACAATCTACCCACCCCTCCCTGCTGATCAAAAGCGTTTTGTTTGCTTTTGCTAATGAGTGCAATATAATAATCAGTCCTTATCTGCCTGAAATTTCTGCAGGTCAGACAGGCCTGGGAAATTAGGAAGTGGGCTCTAAACCCCTCTGCCAAACTTTATATCAGTGGTTCTGCAT
Organism: Hyperolius riggenbachi; assembly: GCF_040937935.1. NCBI lineage: Eukaryota > Metazoa > Chordata > Amphibia > Anura > Hyperoliidae > Hyperolius > Hyperolius riggenbachi. The sequence goes on from NC_090656.1 coordinate 84,655,576, forward strand.
GCCTGGCTTTTGTACCTGAGATAGGAAAGAAAAACATACATACCTCAGGCTTCATCCAGCCCTTCAGAATGATCGCTTACTTGCAATCCTCACAGGCTGCCTCAGTCCCCCATTATGCAGCCTGATAAATTAACAGTTGGCTTCAGTCAACACATGTGCTGTCCGTCTGCGGTGCTCCCCTTTTGTGCTACCATGGCCAGGAGCATTTTGCACCTGCTCAGTAGTATGGTATGCACGAAAGTACTGCATAATGTATATACCCAAGTATAAGCCTAATATTTGGGCCCAAAAAAAGTGGCCCGAAAGTGGGGTTCTCGGCTTATACTTGAGTCACTACTCTTTTAGTAACCCCCACAGTGCCCCCACTATACGCATAGTGCATCATCTGTGGGAGACAACACACTTGACATTTCTATTTGAGGTCCCAGGGACAGTATCTACTGAGTGATGAAAATCCTTGCATTCCTGTATCAAGTTTTAGATACAAGACAAATGTGGCTCTGCATTCCTTGCGTTATCGTAATGCCAGCTTAAACTTTGCAACAGGAGTTATTTGCATGTCCTATGTTGTTATTATTGCAATCTGCTGAACTTATGCTGCTTTTCTAATATATTGTTGTGGCCGGCCATGGCTGTGAGTGGTGTTATTGTCGTGGCTGTTGCCACTCCGGCTTATACTCGGGTCAAACATCTTATTTTGTAATTTATTTATTGTTTTAGGTAAAAGTTCGGGGGTCGGCTTATACTAAAGTATATATATATATATATATATATATATATATATATATATATATATATATATATATATATATATATATAATTTTTTTTTATGTCATTTATTTTAAGGATTAGCTGTCTATTTGTTTTAAATTTTTGAATTTTGCAGTAAATTATAGGAAAGGGATACATTTTATTACTGTATATTACTAGGATTTGTGAAGTTAAAATAGAAATATCAATGTTATTTAACACTATGATTTGTATAAGGTCCATATGATTGAGTAAAGGTAAGTAGAGAATACTTCTGGAGATGGGATTTAATGTATAATGTACATTGTTGTTTGTTACTGTTTAGATTTGTTGACAGTAGTGCAAAGTGTTAACATTTCATTGGGAAGTCACGTGACTAGGAATTGATTAAGAAGCCCTGTCGATATAATTATGTAGTAACTAACTAAGCCTGAAAAGACCTCTGGTCCATAAAGTTAAAGCATTTTATAGATCGTGATCTGATACCGTTGTCAAATATGAACAAGTTGTTTTTCCACGTAGAACATATGTTACTGTCTTAGTGCAGTAGTTTTTTTTTTTTTTTTTAATACTTCAAGCTGTCTTCATCTTTAAACAATTAATTTCGCCTGACTTATCTGTGGTTGAAATGTGGGGGGTGGCTGATTTCACTGCAATTGTGTAAAGCGTAACAGAACAAGTGACAGGCAGGAATGTGTCAGTGAGTTAACTGCTATATTTATTGACGAAACCATCTAATGAAGAATGACTGATTGTGGAAGCATCCAGTTGTGCAAGAGCGAAGGTTTCACTGGTTCAATTCTGTTCTAATAAAGATTTTTAGTATTTTAATCAGTAGATCGTTTTTTTTTTCCATTGATTCTCAGTGCAATTGAAAAATATGAACCATCTAACATCTCATTATTAATACTGCTCTGATTGTGATGTCAGTTCCATTGGTACAAGTGAGAATAAGGCAACTCTACTCGAGTCAGAGATCAAGCCAAGCAGATAATTATCTATGTATTCTGACACAGGCATTCCCTGTGTGCATCATGTAGTACAGATGAAAGGTTAAGGCCCCCGCTGAGTTTATTATTATTGTTGTGAATTTATGTACGCTAACTGCTACGCTTAGTTCCACTGAAAGCCGAATCCTGTTACGGAATTATATAGGAAATGTAAAATCCCATTTTATGCATCTTAAAGAACTCAATTTCACTTTTTATTTGAGATTAATATACCTTTTCTCTGCACACTATGGGAACAGTATGGTAACGGCATCTGTAAAAAATACAAAAACTCATACTTGCTTTCCTTCGTTCTTCAGTTATTAGGCTGCCACAGGTGACTGTAAAAAAATAAAGCACCATACTTTCTTCTCCCAGCCCTGCAACTATGAGGTTGCTGCAGGCCTTTATGCTCCAGCCTGCCAAGCATTTTCCAGTATGTTTCGAGACGTTGGCAGTCTGGACCACACCCTCCCTTCTAAGGCACTGTGGGCCACTGCTTGCTCAGTATGACGCAACTTCTGATCTCCAGTGCAGAAAGTGGAAGGAAGAACAATCTAGCAACAGTCACTTGATTATGAACATCCAGAGCTGGAAAGATTGTTTGATTTACCATATCTATACTGCATAAGGGTTTAGGAGAGGGAGAGAAAGTGCTGTTGGTTTTTTGTTTTTTTTGTTTTGTTTTGTTTACAACACATAGCAAATAGTTGGTTCACTTCTGTAGTCTTATAAATTAGTAAAAAGTGTATATTTGACCGTACTATTTGTTTTGATTTAAAAATCTGTATGTAGTTGCCTGTTGTACTAAGTAGGGGATTGTGGTATGAGAGTATACGAAAGCCTCCTTTCTCTGCACTCTGTTGGACGCTGCTCTGGTGATGTCACAGCCCTTAGGAGCATAGATAAATGAATGGAATGGGCATATCTGTTCATGTTTTACTACAATTATCTGTTGAAACCGTCCATTCCAAGTAAAATATCCCAGTTTACCAGGCTTCATATTGTTGCCATACATTAACTCTATTGCTGCCATATATAAAATGTAAGGTGCGTTGCCTGTATAGATTCAGCACCGGTGTGCATAGTACATAAACACGGGACTGAGCTAGGAGCAGGCCTTGCACATTAGATTTCCTATTTGATAGCAGGGCAGGCAATTTTTACTGTATTGTATGGCAATGTTATCAACATACAATCTCCCAGAACAGAACCTGTTTGTAAGTAGGGGGCTGCCTGTAAATGTCTGTAGAAGCTGGAGGGAATACCACCCATTCTCTTCTTTGGCTAAATCACAGATTTATCATTAAATCCTTTCTAAAAACAAGAATATATGGGTTTTTAATTAGATCCACTCTGTTGCTTGGTTCCCACTTCCTCGCTCTACTGTCCGCTGCGGTCCAGCTGGAGCCTGGGGCAGATGCGTTACTACCATAGGCTATATGGGGAATGCATCTGCTCTTCCGAGATTATCGCGGACTGGACAAAAGTGTGGTCCGCTTACTGCAATGGATTCAATGCTGCTGACTGCCAAGTGTTAGTGGCTCCTATATATAAAATAGAAGCTATGAGTAGAGAACGGACTAAAAATGTCCGTTCTCATCTCCAATGAGAACACAGCCAATGTAAAATAAGCCTTACATTAAGATAAGATTAACACAAAGCCACAGCTATAATACAGGTCCTCTCTTGCTATCAGCAAACATGGCTGCCCTGAGTTTGTGTCCTCTTATTGATTTGTGTGTAGGGTTACTTTACTGAATGATCTGTTTTAATTAATAAACAAGAAAGATTCATGTTTCTTGTAGACACCAAAAGTTATCATCTTCACCAAAATGACATTTTAATGTAGCAGGTAGAGCTGTGGTAACTCGACTTGGTTTGTATTCTGAATACCTCAATTACGGTAATGATCATAGTAATTTTGTCTTGTTGCTGCAGTTTTAAGGATGTTAATATAATTGAAACCACCTTCAAAATGTTTTTTTAAAATGTTTATATTCTCAAAATGATGTTTAGTATACTTGAAACAATCTTCAAAATGTACCTACAAAGGTCTGGTCCATTCTTTTTTCACCACTTAACATTAAAAGTCCATATCACACTTTTATACCCAAACTAGGAGGGAACCAATTGTGTGGGATGTTTTTAAAAATGACTAAACCACGCCATGGTTTTTCACGCATCAAGAAATGTGAAAAGCTATTGGACCTTTTTTTAAATCTTAACTGGTAAAAAATGTGGGCCAGAGCTTTCTAGATACACGTATCTGCAATATGAGAATTCATCAGATTAGTATACAGTGTGTATAAAAAGAAAAAGAGAGACACAAGAGTGGCACTCCCTATACTTATGAGCATTTGCATATGAGCGAATAAGAAAGCATTTTGTTCTCACCATACCATCTGTGGTCGCCTCTGTCAATTGCTGGGACGTGTGCTCCACGGATATGAAGTGAAGAAAGCACCAATACAATTTACAGTCTGCAGAAAAAGAAAGATGAACTCCAGGCACCTTCCGTCCAGTGCTGTTTATTGCAAGAAGTGACAGACATCCATCTGGATACCACAAACAATGACTACCTCATACTGGTGATGTTCAAAGGTGATGGTGCGGTGGAGGTGGGGAAGCCAGGGCACAAGGTGGGACTGGCGACGGCCGTTTCGCGTCTATACAGAGGCTTGGTCACGCTGTGTACCACTTTGAAAGTGGTACACAGCGTGACCAAGCGTCTGTATAGACGCGAAACGGCCGTCGCCAGTCCCACCTTGTGCCCTGGCTTCCCCACCTCCACCGCACCATCATCTTTGAACATCACCAGTATGAGGTAGTCATTGTTTGTGGTATCCAGATGGATGTCTGTCACTTCTTGCAATAAACAGCACTGGACGGAAGGTGCCCGGAGTTCATCTTTCTTTTTCTGCAGACTGTAAATTCATCAGATTAGGTCAGGGCGTCCTACATTGACCTTACTCCACTACGTCTGTGGAAGCATTTTTACACACCGAGCACTAAGAGGTACATCTGTATAATTGCTTGAATATGTAGTCTTGCAATGCTTTTTGTAAGAGATGTTTCTTTCGGTTTTGGTCCTTTTGCTTCTGGCAGAACCTGAGGAACATTCTTTGCACTGTAAAAGCTGTAGCTGTCTTTGGAACTCTTGCAAGTTGCAAGTAACCCAAACAGATTTCTGGATGTGTCTTGTGGCAGAAAAGTACATGTTTTATGACATTCTCTGAACATTAGACTCATCGCCTCTATTTGTTACATAAGGGTGAATCTCCAGCTTATTTTTTGTGTTTTTTGGCATAGAGAGAGAATATGTTTGAACCTCTGTCAAGTTTGTATAGTTCTGTATCCCAACTGGATGTTTTTCCATCACAGTCTTGGTTACAACCAGGGCTCTGCTGGGACCTGAATTTTCTTATACATATAAATTAATTAATACTTAGCAGGTCCCTTTGGGCAATTCGAGCAGCTTAAACTTTTTGAGGCATGTGTCCTCTGGTATCTGTCTCCAAGTCATAGCAGCAGTTACTTTATGTCCATCAGAGAATACCATTAGCATGAAGGAGTATATGTGCTTTGCAATCATCTTTATTAGGATGATAGTAAATAAATAAATATTTGGTCAGGCAAACCTGCCTTCTTTCATTATTCCTCAGTCCAGTTGTCCACTCTACTCTTTATCGTAGGTACTTCCAGCACCTAATTTGGCTCAGCATGATCTCTCTTACAGGTTTGTGGCTACACAGCCCAATAATCAGGAATCTGTTATATATTTCGTTTTCATACATTTCTCACTCAAGGGTCATCATTATGTGTTTCTGCAATTTGAGATACTGTACGTGCCTTCATTCTTTATGCACATCAGGATGACCAGAACTCTTTTTCCCAATGCATTGGTCAACCTTCATTGGAAAGCTTTTGATAGGTGCTAACCACTATGTACTGGGAAGACCCCACTTGACTTTCTGTTTTGGAGATGTTCTCACTAAGCTATGTAGAAGTCACAATTTGTTCCTGGTCAGAGTTGCTCAGTTTCTTATGTTTGTCTTTTTCCCCCGTGTTGTTCATTTGCTGACTAATATATCCCAACCTTGGACAGGTGCTATAGTAATAAGAAAATCAATGTTATCCACTTTACCTGTCACTTATCAGTGGTTTTAAAGATTGATAGGCCCTGTTTCAATAAGCGTTATTTCCTGAGTTTTTTTCTCTGGGGATGTTCTGTCATCTCGTCTGCAAAGTTCCTTTTCAGCATCTAGCAAGTGAAAAAAGTAAACAAGAAAAGTAATGCCCAACCTTAAGTTAACTTGGGAAATTGTATTATTTTCTATATTGTTAAGGGGAGGAGGGGGTGCTGGGTGCTGAATTAGTATTTTATTATTATGCTGCAAAAGCATATCCTGTGTGCGGGAACAGTGGATAAATATGGATTGAATCAGGCCAAAGACTTTGCTGTAGACTGACTTTTTTTTGCTCTTTCTAAATTGCTGCTTATAGGTATAACTTTGGATAAGCCTGTAGGGGTTTGTGACAGAGGGCCTAATGCACTGAAGAGCAGTAACTGTGGGCCTAAACTGATTAGCACTGGAGACCATAAGGGATACTGCTGGCCTGGCTTGAATTTAATATGATCTCTTAAGTAGCAGAAACGTGCAACCCTTCCCTGGGGCATTGGATCAAAGCAACGATCAGTCAGTGGGTAGTGAATCGAAATCATCAATGAATAGCATATTTTTCTGACTTAATACAAATTTTCTTGCAGCTTGTATGCAGCCTGTAATTTAACAAATCAAATGCAGTTGCTGCCAATTTGGACTTGCTCAGCAATTGCAACAAAGCCTGTATGAAACTGTAAAATCACATTGATTGACTCGAGTTGTGAATTAGTGGTAGTGAGACTACAGCTCAGTGCAAATACTTTGTCAAGTAAAAACAATAACTGGGACATCCTGGATTTATTTACAACAAAAAGTCCTTGCAATGGGTGTGAGCACTGAATTAGTCACTCAACTGCTAATTATAAACATTTTGGTGATTTTTATAGTCAAAGTGATGTAGCCGGAGACATGCACATTTTGGAAGAATATGAAAAATTTTAAATTTTGGAATAATATATTTTGGTTTTATTCTTCCCTAACTCTTGGGTCCAACTCTCATTATGCTCTGATATGACCCAACCCTGGCAAGATTTGAAAGCTTTTTGTCCCCTAATAGCAGACTCTTTAAAACCCCAGTTAAGACATTTTTTTACATTCAATCAGCAGAACATTTTGAATTTAATTATGCTTAAAAAATATTGTAAAAAATAGTTTTAATTTTTGCTAAATAAAACAAAAGTTGAATACCTGCTGCAGCTGGACCAAATCGTAGACTCATCTGATGAACAGTTCACTACCAGTCGGTCTGTAACTTTCCCACTTTAGTCACATGGTTATTTAGGAGAGTGATTGGTTTGTCAGCTGAAGCCACACCTCTTTAATAGCTGTCACTTTCTAGGATCGAGGCATGAGAGAGAGAGGGGAGGAGCCAGTTCAGGCAGCTGTAGGTTGCTAATGATCTATGAATTGTTGCAGAGGATATTTTCCTTACTTTGCGAAAACTTAATTTTAAAAGCCTGTTATGCCAAATTAATCTAAAATAACGTTCTACTAAAATGCACGTAAAAACTTTTACACAAACTAAAGAGTATCAGGCCATTTTCATAGAATATTATGTTCTCCAGCTCAGGACAACCAAAGTAAATGAAGCCAATAGTAACAGTGAATAGAAGCAGCTTAGTTGTCATTGGAGCAGGAGTGGGAAATTTCCTAACTTTGGAAAGCTATCGAAGTCACGTATTCCCTGTTGCTATTCTTCTCTGTCTACGCCAAGTTCCAACATTCCGTGTAATCAGCTTATATGCTAATGATCTGGACTCGTAAGAATACTAGTTAACTTAATCACTTTAGACCTACAGACTGTTATGTTCATTTCCAGATCATTTCCCTCAAATAACTAGAGATGTGTGGTAATCTTAGTAATCTCATGTAATTATACAGAACCAATTTAGAACAGACTATTGAAACAGTGTAGTTTTCATTTCCCTCATTAATTGTGAGGCCTTGAAAACAGAGGCAGGAAATTCTCTGTGATTGGAATATTCCTCCAGCAGATAGATCCACCACTGTCAGTAAGCATCTCTTCCTCAGCCGCAGAGGCCAGAGGCACGGTCGTATGGTCAACACAGCTGCATTTCCTCCTGAATGGCTTGCTGGAGAAATAAGCTGCAGGGTCTTTAGGCAGTCCATCTTCTTGGAAACATCTGTGAACGGGGAATCCACACAAATGACGGTTCGATGACCTGTGCTAAGATTTAGCTTTCTGCCTCATGTATTATTATTTTATCTAAATTATTTAAGTAACCCGAATTACTGAAAGACCATGAAACCTTAACAGAATTGGTTCAGCTTGCAGTGACAAGTCTGTTCTCCTGGAGCGTTATATGTCTGGCAATTATTGAAAACGAGGATGCAATTTTGAAGATTTGCAAATAAGTAGCATCTTTGACTGACAATACAGGCCATCACCAAAGTAATAAGCGACATGACTCACAGGCAGGAGACTTGTATGTAGCTGAGCTTTCCGAGGCTTAGCCACAATCCTTCATTCATGTATTGGAGACAGACAATGATAGAAGCAGGCAAGGCTTTTAAATGGTACAGTGAATCATCCTCTGTGATCAGATGTGCAAGAGGCTGGTACACCATGTGCTTGACAATGCATTGTGTAGTCATCTTATCAGTGCATGTTTATTTTATGCATGGAAAGCTCTTCATATATCCTGTCTGTCTGCACTCGCTCTCCCTCTGAGAAAAATAAATTGAACTGAATGACTCCGTTCAAATGCCAACAGTTGGCCAGGGGTTCTGAGATGGTAGGGCGAGGGTCACACACAATGGAAGCCTGAGCGAGTATGGAACAGTTGAAAAATGTGTCACCTATGCAAACTGCAACTACAAATAGTGGGTGTTCTATATTACTGGGCACCCTTTCCAACAGGAAGGACGTTGTAAAAAAAAAAGCATGAGGGATATTAAGGGTAGGTGCCCCACCAAGGGGAGAGTTAGGGTTAGGTGTACAGCAGGAGTAAATTTAGGGTTAGTTGCCCACCAGGAGAGGGTGTTAAAGGTTAGGCACCCACAAGGGGAGAGGGGGTTGTTAAAATTAGGCACCATGAGGGGGTTTAAGGGGTTAGGCACCTCTAAGGTTATGCACCACCAGGGGGAGGTCTGTTTAAGAATAGGGAGAGGTTAGCTCATAGTTAAATATTGGTAAATATTATCGATATTTTACTAAATGAATGAAGTAGTAGATTGTCTGTAAATTTACCAATATTCCACTGCTATTTCATGCACCTTTTTTAATGGTATCTTTATCACATGTACGCAGTGAATACACCTTGATGGAGTTTGCCTCTTTGTTCTTTCTCTGTCTGCACATGGATTGTGAACAGACATTTGGAATTCTGATTTTCTTTTTTAGATATTATGAATCACAAGTAAACCCATATAAATAAAACAAAAGGATTTTGCTCTGATCTTTAAATTAAAATTTTTCTTACATTGGCATTAAAAATGTCCGTGTTATGAAGCATTTCAAAGTATCGGGCTGTGTTTTCCCCAGGCTCTTTTAGCCGGGTGCTCCCCCTGGCTAATTTTGGTGAGCACCCAGCTGTCATCGTCTTGCCTCCTCTCTTGCTGGCTACTTTTTGCAAGCCACCTAGCTGGTAAACATTTCTGGGGAGAATACTGGTGGGATGGTCCATAGCAGAAAGTAGGAGCATTAGTAATGTATTCAAATGCTCAGGGGGCGTTGCTAGCCCCAAAGATCAGTGGCACATGCCCTGAATTTATTCTAGGGTGCCCTGGAGGTCCCGCAGGCAGAGTCAGTTCATGCAAATGTGTCTCCACCCATGACCACACCCACATTTGGGTTTGTGGCCACACCCATTTTTTGGCTGGAGTGCCCAAAAGTGCCCCGGATCTCTTAGGATCCTAGGAACGCTCCTGCAAATGCTATTTAAAGTGTGATATATTTTGAAGGGTTTTCAAAAGGTTTATGTCTGAGGGATTCTAGACAGACTCCAGTCTCCGTCTGACCTCTTACACTGCTTTTCTTGCGTTCCTAGCAGTGTCCTAGCAGTGTCCTGCCATGCCCTGTTCACATGCCCACATTTTATCCTATATATGCCCTTGAGCTGTTCAGTAGATCCCTGTTCACAGAGGAGAGACCTTAAAAAGGACCCAAGATGAGAGACCTATGGAGACTGCCATATTTATTTCCTTATAAGCAATACCAGTTGCCTGGCAGTCCTGCTGATCTTTCATGCATCAGTAGTGTCCGAGTCACACACCTGAAACAAACATGTGACAAATCTTGTCAGATTTTTGTCAGAAACATCTGATCTGCATGCTTGTTCAGTGTATGTGGCTAAAAGTATTGCAGGCAGAGGATCAGCAGGACTGCCAGGCAACTGGTATCGTTCAAAAGGAAATAAATGTCACACTCCATATTCCTCTCACGTTAGATTCCCTTTGAGGCACCAAAGACGATGGCCTCAATTCACTAAGCTTATCTCCTGTCTTTAATAACATTTCTACCATGGTGATAAGGCATGTAGTATTCAGGAAAGATTTTACCTCAAATCTAAAGTTAACTCTTCGGTCTTTAAAATAACTCCAGAACTCTTAAGTTAACCTCCTGAGCGTTACCCCCAAACCCCCCCTCCCCCCCCCCCGCGGTCCCATGACCTAAAACCCTCTAGCTAGCACTAGGCTAGCTAGTACAAATGCCCGGCACCCCATGATCCCCGTCGCTCCCCCATTTATACATTACGCAGCCTGGATCCAGCGATCGGCGCAGCCTCCCCGGGCAGCTCCGGTCTTCACTATGGGGAGGATCGCACATGACTTCATGCGCAAACCCAATCCTCCCTATAGAAAGACCGGAGCTGTGCAGGGAGGCTGCACGATCGCTGGATCAGGGGGGTAACGTATAAACGGGGGGATGGCAGAGGAGCGGCAGTTGCCCGACACTTGAACTAGCTAGCCTAGTAGTAGCTAAATGGATTAAAGTCATTTGGTTAAAAAATTTTATTATGGGGGACTCCTGGGGCCACAGAGCGGTATGCCCGCCACAGGAGGTTAAGACAAGGCTGTTCATTAACTGCATGTGAAGATAACTACAGAGGAGGTAACTTAAGGAATGGAGAGATAAGATAACTCTCTCACTGTGTGGAGGTAAATTTTCTCTTGCCTTATTATCTCCAGCATGATCTTAGTGAATTGAGGCCAATAACAGAATCTCCACCTCAGCAAGGTAACCCCCCCCCCCCCCCTCCTCCCCTGCTGTATTTCTCTATCCAGCTCTCCGCAGTGAAGCAGACAAGGAGGTACCTTCAAGGACTTTTCCTCTCATGCCTAAACCTTATGCTTTATTAAGAGAGGAGACACAAGGAATTCAGTTGATTTTGTCTTGAGAACACCTAGGAAGATGTGAATTCAGGCCACCCATCTGTATTGAAGAGGCCCCAATCCAGTGAAGATCCAACCTGAAGCTTAGAGTTCCCAGATCTGACTATTGATTTCTCTACCCTTCCACTAGCCGGTTGTGGAGACATGTAAAGCCTGGCTGCTACTGAAACTGCTGGGGCTTGTTGTTCCAGTGACCGGACTGGGACTTTTAATCCATCCACTATGCTGCAGAGAAGGGCAGCTCTGCTTAGAGTTTTGGGAGTTGTAGTTAATTCACTGTGTTGCTAGGATTTGTAATTCATCTGCTGTTTTGAGTCCGTGGTAGCTGTTGTGTTGCACAGCTTTTTATTGGTCCTTTTTGAGTGAGGCGTATGCCTAGTTAACACTGCCATGTTGGGTTCAGCTATATCTATGTCTCTGTGCTTTTTTTTAGAGTGCATGCAGACATTCAATTTTGATTGGCCAATCACTGACCAATTTTACCACCTGCATGTGGTATAAAAGGGTCAACAGATATTGAATACTATGAGCAGATTGTGTAGGTAAAGACTTATATTACATGGAGGTGGTAAAATTGGTCAGTGATTGGCCAGTCATAATTGAGTGTGTACCAGGCTTTAGTCCCGATGCCCATGATTTGCTTGGCTGTGTATTAATGAGCCTAAAAATCCAGGCATTTTTAATGCTTATGGGTTTAACAAGCAATGTGCACAGTTTGAATCCACCCTAAAGTGTTAAAGAATTTTATCTTCGCACCTGGTTATTTCATTGGTTTATTGTGAGGCACCTGGCTACTTGATTATTTGAACTGGAGATGTGTGACTACTTGATTATTGTCTCTGGATGCTTGTGACTACTTAATATTTTTATTGGGGAGGATGTGAGTACTTGATACGTTATTGGGAGACGTGTGACTACTTTATTCTTTTACCTGGAAGCACAGGACTATTTCATTGTGAGGCACATGGCTACTTAATTCTAGTGTGTAGGGGACCATGGCTTCTCAATTTATGTATCTGGGGGCATATTACAGGTAGTCCCTGAGGTATGAACACCCGACTTACGAAAGACCAGCCGTTACAAACTGCATGAAAATAGGAAAATGTACAAAAAACGTTTTCAAACTGTCCTTACATCGAGCTACAGTTGGAGGCTACAAGCATGACTCATACTGAATGAAATTTTCACATGCATTGAATTTTAATTAGTAACATGGTAGCTGTTAAACACTTATTATACCACTTGGTTTAAAAATGCTTTAACACCTGCAAGTGCATGTGAAACTAAACTTAAAACATCTGTCACTGTAAAGAAGTATTGAAGTCGTTTTAAGTGTTTAGGTGCCTATTGGAGATAATCACATACTCCTACCTAAATTATCCTAAAGGAAAAACTATGCAACAGCAAGCAAGCGATTTAGTAGTCTCTGACTGGCCTGTTGCTCTAATGTGATCAAGCATCCCTTCGGTTTGTTGCTTTAGTCTACTGTTGAAGCAGAATTGACACGTGGTAACATGACATAACCAGCCAATCAGAGACTTACTAACCAGTCACATGATTAATTGATAGCTTTCTGCGCTATAATTTTTGTTTAGTACCTATGGTGGAAAATCTGAATATTTCGAGTTCTCACAGAGTGTTTACAGTCAGGTAAAAGGTCTCTTATTTTATACACTACATTTTCCACAGACCTCTCTGGTTAATGTTTGTAAAAAAAAAAGAAAAAAAAAAAGCTCTTGCTTTGATTTCTCTCGCTAATGGAATTTCCTCCAAATTACTGATCTTTTCCCCACAAGTCTGTAAAAGGGACACTATCTGATTGACATGGTTTTTTTTTTTTCAATTGAGATAGGAAATGTTTGGGAAGTGCTGCTAAAGGTGGCCATACACTGGACGATGTGCCATTAGATCGACCAGCTGACAGATCCCTATCTGATCGAATCTGATCAGAGAGGGATCGTATGGCTGCCTTTACTGCAAACAGATTGTGAATCGATTTCAGCCTGAAACCGATTCACCATCTGCTGAGCTGCTCCTGCCGCCTGCCCCCCCCCCACCCCCCCGTATACATTACCTGAGGCTGGCTCCCGGGCATCTTCTCCGCATTGCACGGCTCTGTTCCGGCTCCATTACGGCGCTTCCTGTGTTACTCCGTGACCAGGAACTTCAAATAGAGCGCCCTCTATTTGAACTTCCTGGTCACTGCAGTGACACAGGAAGCGCCGGGATGGATGGAGCCGGAACAGAGCCGTGCAGCGCGGAGAAGACTCCCGGGAGCCAGCCTCAGGTAATGTATACTTGATCAGATCGGCCGCCGCTAGCGACGCGCACTTTACCCGCGGGCGACCGAGGGTAATTTTTTCCGCACGGCGCGATCGACGGACAGATCCGATTTCGGGAGGAAATCGGATCGGCGGCTGCGTTTACCGCGAACGATTGGCAGCAGATTCGATCCCAGGATTGAATCTGCTGTCGAAACGGCCGCGAATCGAGCCAGTGTATGGCCGCCTTAAGTGTTTGTGTATACATCTGAATCCTTATCTCTCTGTTTACTGTTATCTAGCGCTTTGAGTCCCCAGGGAGAAAAGCGCTATATAAATATTATTGTTGTTGTTATCTAATCCCTTTCACACTTTTCTGAGAGCAGTCTGCTGAAATTCAGACTCAAACTCAGCCATGAGAGGGAGGGAAGATTCCCTTCAAAGTACATAATTAACTCTGTGTCCAGAGAGCTCAGTCAGAAACAGGCAGAGCTTTCTCTCATAGAGAGCATATGAAATGTATCTTATGTGCAACATAAACATCTGTAATTGTGTGTGTGAAACCAGATATATGAAAACAAAAGCCTGTCAGGTCATCTGCTTCAATATTACACTGTTCTTAGCATGTCAGGTTGCAGAGATTCTTACAGATTCATACCTCTGCAAATGAGACATTCCAAATGTAGCTAAAATCTACACACAATGAATTAAAGGTTTTGCCTCTGATATTTAACATGAAAAGTAGGAAAATGTTTACACAGCTACTTAGACATTACTTGTACATTGTCATTTTAGAACACATGTTTTGATAGAGTTCCTTTAAATTAGGTGAGTTATAATCTAGTATAATCTACAGTGGGGAAAAGATCTTTGCAACAAGGACATAGCTATTGCCTTAGTCAGCCATCTGCTATAAGGTCTCGTTGCAAGGAGACCATACTTTGGGGTCTCTGTCAACTTTAACATTTCCCCCAGCTCACCTCTTATGACTGCCTACTTCCCTGTTCTGCTCTTCCATGCCTAGTGGCTGCAGAGGTTTGAACTACCACAAATTATATTATCACATAAGTAGCCTATAAATCTATCTCTGATAATCGCTTGTTTTTACACTTGTTGCTAACTCGAGATTCAATGGGAAGGGTGCATTTTGTAGGTGTACTGTAGAAGTAGGAGAAGCTGACCATGGAATCCAGCCAGGTCCTCACACTGTCTCCATAGTTGGTTATCCTATGCTAGATCCTGAGACAAGGACTGATGGAGAGGATCAGTTGACTTGAATGATCCTGTAGGAAAGTAGGGACCTTTTTCAAAATGGCATTTGAGCATATCCCTGCTAAAAGACATTTGTGATAATCAGAATACAACAAACTGTATGGGCTAAATGTCTGGCCTGTAGTCATACAGTGTCATGTTCAATTTCTTGACAGAACACTCTCTACATGGATTTTGTATCTCTTCCAGTGTTTGCACAGGCCTCCTGGGTGTTATGTTTTGTTTTTTCCTGTCCCAAAATCGACTTAGTGTTTTAGTAATATTAAAGTGTGGTTAGCTTGTGAGCTCCTTTAAAGTGGGATTTTCACCATAAAAATCAAATTTCAACAGCAACTGGTCTGAGTGTATTAAGTGATAAAGATGCTAATCATGCATTCAAAACTTTCAAAACTTTTTCTGTTGTTATGATTTGCAGTTATCACATACTTTAGGAGCACAGGCCCTTTAGTAGTCAGTGCCAAACAGTTGCATGCTGGGGGTTCTTTTTATCTATAATATATTCCTCCTTTTCCATTTATTTCCCTACCTAGCTGATCACTTGTGTTTACAAGCAAGGCTGAGGTGACTCAGTGGTTGGAGGAAAAAAGCAAAAACTAAAGGGCAGAAATGACATCACGAGTTAGCCTAAACTGTGGGCAAAAAACATGGTTCCCACCAGGAACAGAATTCTCTTCATTTACTATATAACATTCACTGAAATCAAAACGTGGACAGTACAATACATGTGTCATGTAAGTAGATCAAGTATGTATCTACTCATATATGTGTTTTTTTTCCCTGGCATAGTATGGCTGATCCTACTGCTTTAAGGAACAGTTAGTGCCATGAGTTATTCAGTGCATTCTGTAAAGCAAATATCTGTGGAAAATATATTTTCTAAATAAATGCATAATAGTGCTTAATTTAATGTGAATTAAAGTGCACCATGCTCTAATCTTTATAATATCTTAAATAGTCAGGTGCCAGCCCCTTTTTTTTTTAATTTTTATTCATTGACTCCTTCT
This sequence comes from Hyperolius riggenbachi, assembly GCF_040937935.1. Lineage (NCBI taxonomy): Eukaryota > Metazoa > Chordata > Amphibia > Anura > Hyperoliidae > Hyperolius > Hyperolius riggenbachi. The sequence continues at coordinate 84,671,373 of NC_090656.1, forward strand.
GAATGTCCCAAGAGTTCCCAGACAACCTGAGACAATCTGCATTGAAGCTGCAGCCTCCAGCACTGAAACTGCAGCTATGTGATGGGTTTGAAAGATTAAAGCAGGCCATACACTGGCTCGATTCGCGGCCGTTTCGACAGCAGATTCGATCCTGGGATCGAATCTGCTGCCAATCGTTCGCGGTAAACGCAGCCGCCAATCCGATTTCCTCCCGAAATCGGATCGGTCCGTCGATCGCGCCGTGCGGGAAATTACCCTCGATCGCCCGCGGGTAAAGTGCGCGTCGCTAGCGGCGGCCGATCCGATCAAGTATTCATTACCTGAGGCTGGCTCCCGGGCGTCTTCTCCGCACTGCACGGCTCTGTTCCGGCTCCATCCATCCCGGCGCTTCCTGTGTCACTGCAGTGACCAGGAAGTTCAAATAGAGGGCGCTCTATTTGAACTTCCTGGTCACGGAGTAACACAGGAAGCGCCGGGATGGAGCCGGAACAGAGCCGTGCAATGTGGAGAAGATGCCCGGGAGCCAGCATCAGGTAATGTATACGGGGGGGGGGGGGACAGGCGGCAGGAGCAGCTCAGCAGATGGTGAATCGGTTTCAGGCTGAAATCGATTCACAATCTGTTTGCAGTAAAGGCAGCCATACGATCCCTCTCTGATCAGATTCGATCAGATAGGGATCTGTCAGCTGGTCGATCTAATGGCACATCGACCAGTGTATGGCCACCTTAACTGTGAAAGGGGCACGCCTTCGCTCCTCCACTATCAGTCTGCAGGCTGTCATCATATCCTAGTGACTGCCCCAGGCTCCAGGCCTCTCTGGACACTCAGGAGAAGGCTTGAAGAAAGCGAAATTATTAAAGAAAAAGGAATATTCAGGCATAATAGGGCACCTGCTGCTCATACCATGTGCTGACTTTATATACTTCTAGTATAGACAGATTTACATGAGTATTGTTTGTGTATGAATGCAACTATGAAGTGTGTATAGGTGAGTTGGTGGGCACCATCAACATTCTATTTTAAAATCCATTGTATAGAATCATTGTCTGTTTAAAGGCTTCCTGTGGTATCCCATTGTTTTTGTCTGGTTTTCACTGAAGACTCCTACCTTCCAATCGCATGTGTATGCCACCACCCAAAGCCATAAAATTGTTTTTATAATCATTTTGGGAACATCTGGAGAGCCTATAGATCATTTTGTAGGTATATTTTCAGGGCTCATCTGTTATTCCATACTGACCTTGACAAATATGTCTGTGTTCATGTTGGATGATATATATATATATAATATATATATATAATATATATATTGTGTAGTCTGAGCTTTACTGCATGTTGAGTTAATATCCCTACATCCTCTTCCGCCAATGAGAATATGGGACCATCCCTAATGTCTTTATCTCTGGTAGATTTGATTTAAAGGATACCACAACTGACATGTGGCATAATGAGGGTCACACTGTAGTCACTTCCTGTCTGAGTCAGGACTGAGTCAGCCACTTACATACCTAATATTTACCTCTTTCAGGCAGAGAAAGAAAAAAAGGAACACAGCATAGTTATTTGTGTGCTAGGCACTGTACATACCCATGTCTATCTAATTATGCCACATGTCAGTTGTGGTATCCTTTAAAGTGAACCTTTAGGCCTCTTTCACTGTGCGACATTCACAGTGCACATGTTGCGTTGGGTGTAATGTGTAGCAATATTTACAAAGTGCTGCATGCTGTGCGTTTAGCAATACATTTACTGCGTTGTGTGTTGCACATGCTCAGTAATGTTTTTTGTTTAAATGTAACGCATGCACCATTTTTGTTCCATCAGTATGCGACGAAAACGGTGCACCAACAGACACATAACACAGTGCAAAATAACGTCTAATTTCATAACCTACATGCGCTGCATTAGGGGCACAGTGTGCGACTTTAAGGTCGCATCAAACGCAACGTCCCACTGTGAAAGAGGCCTTAGGGCCTGTACACACTGCTGCGCTTGCGTTGCGTTTTTAAAAACGCATGCGTTTTTAAAAACGCAAGGTCTTTTGAAAAAGAATGAAAATCGTGATGACTTGTACACACTGGTGCGATGCGTTTTTAAAAAAACGCAAACGCAGTGCCTGCTGCACTTTTTTAAGCGCAGCGCATGAAAAACGCATTAAAAACGCATGCGCTTGCGTTTTTGCCTGCGTTTTTCAGAAGTCAGTATCCCAGAAGACTCTGCAATGTCCTGATTCCTGTTGAAATGTAAACTAGAAAAAAACAAAGGATTCTTTAGCCAATCAGCAATTACAAGAAAAACGCAAACGCACAAAAAACGCAGGCAAAAGCGCATGCGTTTTTAAAACTACAGGCACTTTAAAAACGCATGCGCTTGCGTTTTTGCCTGCGTTTTTCAGTGTGTACAGGCCCTTATGGTGTCCTGCAGAGCAAGGGGAAAAAAATACGTGTGGTAACTCCACCATGGTGAAAGTAAGAATTTTTTTTTTCTGCTAACACTCTGGCCATCATTTTCTTGATGATATCCCTGCTGTGTATGTACCCATGCTCCTCCCTCTGCAGGTACCACATAATAGAGTATACCACAGCCTTGAGCTTTCTTCCCATGGCAGAATCAGTTGATTAAACCTCAAAAGCTGCTTTTTACTAATAAAAATGTGGTTTCTTGGCAAAAGAATGCAGTTACTATATATTGTTACATAAAAGCAATAAGTCCACAAAGACTTAAAGGGAAGGTTCAGGGACGCTGTGAAAAAACAAAAATCCAAATCCACTTACCTGGGGCTTCCTCCAGCCCATGGCAGGCAGGAGGTGCCCTCGTCGCGGCTCCGCAGGCTCCCGGTCTCCTCCGGTGGCGCACCCGACCTGGCCAGGCCGGCTGCCAGGTCGGGCTCTTCTGCGCTCCAATGTGCGGCTCACTGGTGCGCGCTGACGTCATCGGACGTCCTCCGGGCTGTTCTGCGCAGGCTCAGTAGTTCTGAGCCTGCGCAGTACAGCCCGGAGGACGTCCGATGACGTCAGCGCGCACCAGTGAGCCGCACATTGGAGCGCAGAAGAGCCCGACCTGGGAGCCGGCCTGGCCAGGTCGGGCGTGCCACCGGAGGAGACCGGGAGCCTGCGGAGCCGCGACGAGGGCACCTCCTGCCTGCCACGGGCTGGAGGAAGCCCCAGGTAAGTGGATTTGGATTTTTGTTTTTTCACAGCGTCCCTGAACCTTCCCTTTAAAAACTTATGGTAGGTTTGTGTTCACGCATTAATTCTGAACACTGAAATCGAAGTTATCATTCATAGGTGTAATTTCTTTTTCTCCACTAAAGTTAATGTAGAGTACGACTTTACGACTTTAGTCTCTTCCTTATGCCCTGTTAATCAGTCATGTTGTTCTTTTTGCTGTATACATTGACACAGTAATGAACAATCAATCTTGGCTGTAATTTAACTCCATAATGGAGTTAAAATGGAGTTTTTATTATTAAATTTCCTCCAACTAAGTACCCAAGCAGCTCGGGGTGACCCAAACCGCTAGGAATGTATAGGGGGATAAATGAGACCGAAAAGCCCTCCTACTAATAAACAATTCTGTGTGAAATTTGCCTTTTTAAAACAGAAGGAAACTTGCAATAGTTCAGCTATAAGTGAGCATTTAGGCTACCCACAATGCACCACTACTGAATATGCGAAAAGAGATCATTTGCATATTCAGTAGTGGTGCATTGTGGGTAACCACAAATGGTCACTTATAGCTGTATAATTGCAAGTTTCCTTCCATTTTAAGAAGGCAAATTTCACCAAGCATTCCTCCAACTCCATACATCAACAGTGTAATTGTGGCATCAGTCATGGCCTATCTCAAGTATTTGTTCACTATACAGTGGAACCTTGGTTTAAGAGCATAAGTTGTTCTGGAAACATGCTTGTAATCCAAAGGTCTCTTATATCAAAGGGAACTTCACCATAATGGTTAATGGAAATTCAGATGATTCGTTCCACACTCCAAAAACATATAAAAAACATTAATACAAAGTGCCGTACTGTATAAAGTAAAAATTACTTTCACTATAACAGAATCCTTTCTATCCGTTTTCTACCCTTTACCATTTTTTGTGTGTGTGGCTTTAACAGGAACTTCTCCAATGATAGTTGCTGTTGATTACTTTTGAGGATATCATGGAACTGTGATATTGTACTGTCCCTACACTCAGATTAAGCACAGTAAAGTACAATCCTGCAGCAACAAAGGGAGATGAACCATCGGCTCAGTTGTAATGATGTGATGGGTGAAAACATTCTGTGCTTGCTGTAACAAAACGTTGCTTGCTTATCAAGTCAAAATTTCATAAACATTTTTGCTTGTCTTGCAAAGCGCTCTTAAACCTAGTTACTTGCAATCCAGGGTTTTACTGTACTGTAGATGAGAATACATCTTGTTTAGAATTTGCACCTTCAGGCTTCTAAATGTAGTCATTTGACTTTTAGAAGGTTATTTAGAGGATACCTTTTCTTAAAATGACGAGCAGTCATGTGACAGATCCTTAGCTACACAATCTGTTTATCAGAGATGTGGGTATTTTACATCATAAGCCTAGAACAGGAAGTAAACCCATTGCCCTTTCTTTTATTATTTTGCAAGTGTTTATTGCTAGAAGCAGAGAGAATAGAAAAACTCAAAGCATACTATTATTATATACCATTAAAAAGCCACATTTTGATGATGAAGTAGAGGCATATGCAAAATGCTCTCATGAAAACATAGGGAAATGAGCACAGGATATCTTATACAGGGCTCTTCTACCTTAATGGCTGGCGGCAGTACACTTAACTGCTTGTCAGCCGCTCCTGTTTATGTGCAGGGCGCTTGCAGCCAGCTCCAAACATCCAGCACTTGCATTGCATTTGAGCTGGCGGCGACCGGCCCTGAATGCTACATACTGCATTTTTTTACCGAGTGGTAACTGCACAGCCAGTGCTTACTAACGTTCTCAATGGGTTGCATTATTTTGAAACTGAAGGGTGCTTGACCACGATAATCAGTGGCTAAATGGTGCATTTAACATGCCATTAGCTTTTCATCTGAAAGAGGCCAATGTTGGATATGTGGCAGCTAGTGTATCAGTAATTACAGGGCCATTTCTAGCCTTTTTGTCACCCTTTCCTCCCCCCCCTCCAAAAGAAAAATTATAACCACATGCAGATACTAGAGAATATGAACCATATGGCGTATAAAGCGGATGCTTAATACAGGGAGCCCCTGAGATACAAATAACCCACTAATTGTTGTACGCCTCCTTCCTGCACTCCTTCAGCTCATTCTGTAAATGCAGAGTATAGTAGCACAACATAAGCTGTGCTCTCACCTCTCCAGCACTGTGCTTCCGCCTGTCTGCTCGGTGTAGTGCCCGGCATCTCCTACTGTATGTAGTGTGATGACACCCATCATGAGGAGAGTGAAGTGCCTGCACTAGAGGGAGCAAGAGACAGGCAGAATGGTCACAGAGGCACAGTGCTGGACTCCAGCAGGGAGGTGAGCACAAGAGGTAGCACAAGGGGACAGGAGGAGGCACGGGGGCAGAGGTAGCACAAGGGGACAGAAGGAGGCATGAGGGGTTTAAAGAGGGACAGAAGGAGGCACAGGGTGGTAGAGGTAGCACAGGGGACCGAAGGAGGCACGGGGTGGGGGGCACAGAAGGACACAGTGGAGGCTGCCTGCAACTTATACTATCCCAGTGATCTGCGAACTTGGCTCTCCAGCTGTTAAAGAACTACAAGTCCTACAATGCATGATTTATAAAGGCAATTGCATTGTGGGTCTTGTAGTTCCCTAACAGCTGGATAGCCAAATTTGCAGATCAATGCACTATCCGGAGCTTGTGATGTCTGATCTCCAGGGACCTGCAAAGCTACTGCCAAACCTGCTGTTGCACACACACAAGCAGCAGAAGCAGGTGAAAGAACACCTGTGGAGACAAGGCTTAGTTAGGGGATGAGACTACATTTTTTGGTGGTGCTTAATCCGGGGGCTTGGCTTCCCCCAGGACCAATGCCACTCAAGGCAATGGTTTGGAATGCCTTCGCCTAAAAACGGCCCTTAATAATTAGCAGTTTTTATGCAGTGGACAACAAAAGCAGCTTCTTGGTAATATCTGGAGGCTCCAGGAATGAAAACATTTAAACCATTATGACCGCCTCCAAAATGTGTTGACTTGATTCATAAAGCATTACTGCATACGGTTATGCAGAAAATGGCTAACTTTACCAAGTACTTGGAAAATGTCAATTCACAAAGGCTGTTACAGCATGAAAAGCTAAATTACCAAGAAGTGAGGTAAATTACTGACTTGTGCGGTAAATACCTCAACACCTGTCAGTAAAGGTCAATTCATAAAGACTACAACATGCAATGAAGTCCAGAAATTTTACCGGCACCTCTGGTGTGGCGTAAACAGTGCGAGGACTGTGCAAGACTTACTCGCAGAAGCAGAGAGTTATGACTGACCGGAGCAAAGCCAATAGAAACAGCCCCTGTCTCCGGAAAGTCCCGCTGATTGGATTTTGATAGGTTGCAAAGGCTTCTTGGGTGGAACAAGCTCTTCTACCCCCCAGCAGCGAGCAGAGAAAATGGAACAAAAGAGGTTCCCCCCTGAGCCCTTTGGCTGTTTAACCATTTAGGTTCCTGTTCGAAGATGCGGAGGAACTAGTGGGGAAATCACCTAAGCAGGACATCTTTAAGCTTTCTTGGAGTTCATCTAAGCTGTGGCAATTAAATATAATGTTAAGAAAGACTAATAGACAGATATAGGCTAGCAGATGCAGTAAAACAAACATGTACATTCTAAAGGGATGTCGGGATGCCTCTTAAGGTTCGTACACACGCCTGATCAAAGGCAACGACGGGTCCGGTAGTATTGTTATGCTCTCACTGCACGGAACGGTTTGAAACAAAACAAACAGCTCCACACTGCTCTGCTGTTACTGAATAAGTTTCTGTCTATTGAAGCCTGTAAATTACCGAACTTCTACTGCACCTGTGAACATTTTTATAAATTATCACACAAAAGTCTAAAATACCGAAAGCGGTATTTTAATGTCCAGATGTTTTTATCTCACAGCCTTTTGTGACTCAATGCCGATGTGTTAATATTTTATCAGCTATCTGAATTTAGCTCAAGCTAATTGGTAAGCCCTCCTGTAGCAATCAAAAGTTCATCTTACAACTCCCATTTCGAGGATGTTGCTCAGTGTAATCGTTACTGCACTTTTACAAGCAAGGATTTCTGAACTACATACAGTTGAACCCTACTCTGCCTGTTATCTCATTTATCAGCCATTGTTAATAGATTATTAAATACCTAACAACTAATGCTTGCAGTCAGCATTCTAAAGCAGTTGTATAAAGAATGCCAGGGACGATTTTCTAATCCCTCTTGTAATAAACTTGTATAAGGTATCTTCCTCATATTGGTTATAAATTTCTTGCTTCCTGCAGTGCTGTGGCTTGCACAAGCTTATTATTCAGTTCTTCAGTGTTTAAAGGGAATGTTAATGAATGCTATTGTGTAAATGAGGATTCAGCATTGCTTCATTTGTACTTCTATGCTAACAAATTAATTTTGTTATTTTTGCATAAATCCTATTGAGGCCGTATTAAAGCAGACCAATAGTGAAAGATTATGAAAGCAAACATTGTTGAGTTTATTGTAAGAAATGGCAATTGTCTGGCTGCTGTGTGGATCTCGTGGCTTCAGTAGTTTAGTCACACTCCGGCAACATACCTGCAGCTAGAAGACAGGAAGTCACTGCCTTGAGCTTGAAGAGGAGAAAATGCACCATGGTATGATAAAACTGCGTTAAAACAACTAAAATGAAAAAAAAAGTGAGGTGCCTTACCTCAAGGACAAATTTGTGTAAACAATGAACATCAATTTGCACTGGCAAAGCGTTTTGTGGGTATGTGCCCACTTTCTCGGGCCGCGTAGAGTGCCAAAGTAGTAATAAGCCTAAGCAGAAAACACCTCTAGACCTCTTTTTTTTTCGCTTCAGTGTGTTCTGATCACCATATACACCTGCCCCTGCCTTGAGCTACTTAGACACACTAGAGTTTTTTTGACCTGAAATCACTGATCATTCTCTTTTCATTATTGTTGGCAGCAGGGCTGTGGAGTTGGAGTCGGAGTCTGAGTCGGGGCAGTTTTGGGCACCCGGAGTTGGCGTCTGAGTCGTTGATTTCATAAACTGAGGAGTCGGAAGTCAGGAGTCTGAGTCGGATGATTTTTGTACAAAATCCACAGCCCTGTTAAGTATTAGACTAAGGAGTCTGAGTCGAGGAGTCTGAGTCGGAGTCAAAGCCATTTTGGGTACCCGGAGTCGGAGTTGGGGTCGGAGTCGTGGTTTCAGAAACTGAGGAGTTGGAGTCTGAAGATTTTTGTACCTACTCCACAGCCCTGGTTGGCAGTCTAGCGTGTGTACTGGTAAACCATATGTTCAATAACACTCAGCCATCCACTATCGTAGTTCCAGTTGTAAACTGCAGAGGGATGCGCACTGCCGATCTTCTCACCTCTGCTCAATGGTGCCGTATGGGCTGCTCTGCAGTGAGCCAAACACTGCATAGTTGCTAGAGCTTGTTGGTCAAGAAGATGCTTAGAATTTCAGCAAGTTGTATGCAGTTTGGCACTGAGCCAGTTGGAATCAAGAGGAAGTGCATATGATTGGCCCAATTTCAAACTGCTTACCATTTGCATCAAATTTGCATGCAAACTGGAATTATTTGCATCTCATTCACCATCTCTACGCATGTTTACTCTGTATGTGAGTAAATTTTCATGAGGCATTAAGCTTTTTCCTCTACTACCATTTTGCGATCTGATCCCCCACCTCTAGCAGATCACAAAATGCTAGGTACAGCTAAACTAATGGAAACCAAGGCAACTGTTTCCATTAGTGCAATCTGTTTGCGGCAAGATTTTTATCGCTCCTATAGAAGCGCAGGAAAATCACATAACAATCGCACCACTATGCTGGCTCTCTTACCTCGGGTTCCTTCTAAATTAAAGAATTCCCGAACTGAGAGGGATACAGTGGATGCGATGTTTATTTAATTTTAACAATGCCAGTTGCCTGGCATCTTGCAGATCTTTTTGGCTGATGTGGCGTCTGGATCAGACACACCCGAAACAAACAAGCAGCTAAACTATTTGGACTTCAGACAGAAACATCTGATCAGCATGCTTGTTCAGGGTCTATGGCTAAAAGTATTAGAGGCAGAGGTCAGCAAGATAACCAGGTAACCAGCCAGTATTGTTTAAAAGGAAATAAATATGGTAACTTCCATATCCTCAGTTCAGGGGTCCTTTAAGTGTGCGTGTACAAGAGAGGGGGAGGGGTTAGTTGTGTGTTTTTTTTTTTTTTATTTATTTATTTATTTATACTGGTACTTGAGTGGTAGGTTTTCAACAAACACATTGACATTTTATTTTCCAATCTGGTTGGCTAACAGGTTTGTACTATTTCATGGTGTATTATTGGTTTCCTTGTAAAAGCAGGATTAATGTCCAAAAACCACCATCACCAACCATACATGTGTGTTTAGCTGTGGAAGAGTTTAGACTACATTTTTTTTTCTCTTTTAATATTTCAGGTTAACAGACAGTTTCTCTGTATTTTAATTTTATTGGCAAATAATATAAAAAAATTCCAATGAGTAGATATATTTATATATTCTTTTTTTTGTGTGAGAACTTAAACGTTAAAGTGCTGCAGTCATTTTAAGTTGCTGTATAGTATAGCTGCATTTATGGAAATGGCAAACTTGCCAGCATACCTGGAGGATGTAGGAGGTTTAAAGAAGAACTCCATGAAATATTATTGACCTGCTCATTGCATAAGTATGAATAACACATTTCATTTACACCTTCTTGTGACTTTAAGGCTGGTTTAAACTTGCTTTTTTGCGTTGTGGTGCAATGATACTGCCGCATCCCACCGCAACACAAAAAATGACAATCACATGACCCTGCAGCAGAGTGAGATGGCTAGGTCATAGGCATAGCACCACCCCCCTGCTCAGTAACGTACTCTCCTGGGCAGGAAGTACATCATTGGGATTCCCATTGGCCAATGCATGTGCACCGCCACGCATCACACTGCGGCATTTACACTTACTGCGTCACCCATAGACTTCCATTACCCCAACCACCATGCGCTAAGCATGGTACTTGTAGTAATGTGCTGCCTCCCTTGCATTGGCTCAGATACTTCCACCGTACCCCAATGGACTACAATAAGTGTGAAAGTCTCCAAAGACTTTCATTACTTTTGTGGCCCCTGGTTGTAAAATAGGGTAACGCAACGCAAGAATTACCTGCAAGTGTAAAAGGGCCCTAAAGGTTTATCATATGTAGAAATTGTGAACATTTATCAAGCTGTCCACACTAGTTTGACTATGTTGAACAGATGGTTTGTAAATCCGGTGTCTACTTACTTATGTAATGTTGCGTGTGCTATTTGTACCTTCACTATGTTAGATGCTTGTGTGTAGTGATGGTCATGTCTAGGAAAACTTATGGAGAAGCATGTGATCAGTCTGGTCAGGTGATAGATATGTTAGTCTCTGCTTGTCATGATCATGTGCTAAAGCAGGATGTGATCACAGCAAGTCAGAGCTTTGTAAATCTATCAGCTGATCACATGCTTCTCCATGAGTTCTCCTAGACATGACCATCACTATTTGTGTAGGAAAATGTAGGTGTGTGGGGAAGAAATTTGCTTGACGGTTGTGCGGCAGCAGAGGGACATGTAATAAATCTACTGAACGGTTGGTCAAATTCACGTCATACAGAGCAGCCATTAATTATAGGGTCAAAACTGCCCCCCTCGCCCCCCTTTTTAAGCCAGCATTGAAAACACCATACATACAAAAGGAAGATGTAAAATCAGGGCCAGCATTTGCAGTAATTTAGGAGATACGTTAATGCTTCATGGAGTCCTTCTTTAATGGCAATGCTCAACAAAGGTGTATGGCTGACCCATCACAATAACTGATAACAAGCATGGTGTAACACATACACACCCATATCCATTCATGGCCTGTACGTCAGTCAGAACTGCTTTGGTTCTGTCTTTTAGTTTCGGTTTTGTTTTTTTTGCTGGATAAAATATTCCATAATAATATAAATCTTTTTTTCTTTCTTTTTTTTTTTAGCTTTTTATGGTTCAAAACATTCTCCTTGTATCCCTGCACCCACCTGGTGGTGTATTGAGAAGGTATTGACACCTCCTGCTGTCCTGTGTTATGTAACCTTCATATGTCTCCCAAGATTTCGTTAGAAGGTCCTGAATCCAATTAAAACTTATTTTTAGTGGGGATGTTTACTTATCTCATCGCTCCATGGATAAACAGAATTTTAAGAAACCTCATGGGCAATTTATTGGGTTTGGCTCCAGATAATATACATTCCAAAGAACATATCTCTTTAATCTGATAAGCATCGTTGTCTTTTGTTTTTTTTCTTTTTACATCCGAATGAACATCAAAAGGTGCCACCATGTCCATAGAGAACTTGACAAATAAAATATTCCTTTTAAGACTAGTGAAAACTTCCATCAAATCCAGGCGTTTACACAATAACCAGATGTATTACCAGATTTTAAATTAATACTATTGTTTCATTTTTGTGGCAAAGGAAAAGGTGCTTGTTCATGGCTCATTTATAAAGAATCCTACAGTATTTTTGTAACGTTCGGCTTTCACAAAATTAAACTTTGTACGGCCACCATGGGAAACTTGCTTGCAGCACTTCCAAATGTAACACTGGCAACATTTTACACTACACTTTCTTCGAGTTCATCAGATCCAGTGAATAATACTGGCTTTGCCCTGGGTGCCTCTGTCCCACAGTGTGAAAGCATGCCATGTACAGACTGACTCCTCTTTGTCCATATAACACTCAGTCGTTTAGCATAGCTGTAACAAGTGGTGGTTGCCATCTCTCCCATGTCAACAGAACAGCTACGTTTGGTTTTTTGGAGACCAAAACCGTCCTCGGGGCTTGATCCCACATTTGGTCCCTCAGAATCTGAAGTGTTAATAGTTTTGTCCTCCCTCCTCTCCGGGGGTTCTCTGTGTCTGGCCTTTCTGCGTTGAGGCTTGACCCCATGCACAACTCGTCCAGTATCTTCCTTATAAACTACTTGCGAGCAGCTGGCTTTGGCGGACTCATTGTTTAGCCTGCATTGTAGGAGCATGCCATTGGGCATAAGTTGGCTTCCATTGGTTTGGGAGTAAACATTTGTTACTTTTGGAATGTCTGAGTGAGCTGAACTGCACACTTTGTATTTGACCATCATCACAACAGTGAAAACCAGTAATGTGACCACGATGACCCCTCCGATGATGATGGTTAGTGTGCCTCCCAAGAAATGCGCATGCAGCAACCGGCAGTCCGGGTATGCCTCTATCGTGGAAAACTGGACACATCCCAAAGACTTGGTAGCAGCCAAGGATGTTGCAACATCATCAAATATAGCCAGGATGCAAAGGTCGTAATCTACCCCTGACAGTAAGTGCTTCAAGAGAAAGTGCTTGGTTGTAGAAGGCAGAATCCTGCAAAAACAATGTTTGTAGACAGTTTAATTCACTTAAATGTAGTACATTAAAAAAATAAAAAAAACTTCCATTTAGCAATTGGTATTTCATTGTATACAAATCATCCAGGAGTCACAGGCTTCCAGCTACGACTCTGCCTGTCACTTCTGTATATTAAAATCATACTGAGCTCCTTCCATTTTTATTTGATGCCCATAACTGCCAAGTAATCAGCTGCACCAAGTGCATTAATCATACAGTAAAATAAACCTTTAGAGATTTAATATCCATTTTGGATTCACTGCTCTCAGAAACTGGCAGAAATTACTTCACAGCCTTTTCGGATTGTGTATCATTTGCTTTCAATCCATACTCTATGTAATCACTACATTTCATCACCATACATAAGAAGTCTGCAAGGCCCTATAATTCTCTAACCTTTAGGGAATTGGCTCTTACTGGCAGAATGCTATTAGATCTCTCCTATGTGCCCAAGTCTCTGGATCTTGTTTCTCTCTTAAGACTCTTCCGCAGACATTTTTATCAGCGGACAATGTGCTAAAGCTGCCCTGAAATGAACTGCGAAGACTCCGTAATGGAGTTTAGCCATCCAAAAACTGTGACTTATTTAGTAAAATCCATTCGGAAATTGGACAGAGAAAACCAATATACACATATGAAATGTGCATGTAAATATATACAGATGTATACTTAGACTTCCAGGACCATATACACTAATACCATTTGAGTTGTTCATTGAAGTAGTCAGACATGTACACACACAGAAGGAAAATAAATATTTGCATTATAAGCATAGCTGCACTTGTGTACATAAACGTGGATATCTGCATGCCTTCCAACATGCATTCTAGATCTAAATTGGACCTCTTATCTACGATGTGTGCATACAGATATCTGGCCCCTGAGGCCTTGTGCCCCTGTAGTCCACAGTGTCACTTGTAGACAAAAATGATGTAATTTCCTGTCTAATCAAAGAAGTAGTAGACAGTAGACGGGGCTTCTGCTCTTAGAAACAGGGCAAACAAAAAAGACAGTATAATTTCACCAGCAATATGGTCTTGCCTAGGGCAGATGCTCACCGACCCAATATTATTGCTTATGCTTCTTTGGGCTCCGGCCTCCTAGCATGTGGTCACATGGGGAAAGAATGCATATGCAACTCTTTAAACCTTTGTTTTTTTATCAAGATTTATACATGAGATCAGAACACGATACAAGAACAAGGGAGGCGAATAGCTGTCACATCCAGACCTAATAAAATAAAGGCTCTGTTCTCAGAGTATAATTTTTGCCATACTCCCAAATACCTCTAAGTAAACCTGCAATAATATAAATGTAGATCTAAAAGTTGCCATGACTTGTAGCTAAATTCAGCCAAGGAATATTGCTATTGATGATAAACAGTGTTGAGGGACCCTCCACTGTTTGAGGGTTAGTTTGCCATCTTATATCAGTATATCAGTCAGTGAATATGTTTTCTTCCCTGTTCACTGTGTACATATCACCACCTTGAACAGAATGTCCCACCTCCTCGAGGTGTAGCTGCAGTAGACCACAACATATTGAGCTGAGGAGGTAGCACATCTGTTGGGCCATGTATTTATTCAACTGTTACTTGGTCTCTGCAATTTACTTAAATTTGCTCTTGTCAGAACACTGGACTTCATACACAGAGTTCTATAAATGTTTTAAAAGGGTTACTGAAGTGTCATGTGCAATAAGATAAACATGTATATGTGCAGTCCCAATCCTACTTAGAACTAGGCTGTGTTCTTTAATTATTTTTTCTTACAGTTAGTTAAAGTAAACCTGAGGCATTTGAAACAGAAGGATTTATACTTACCTGGGGCTTCCTCCAGCTCCCTGTGGTCTCTTTGGCTCCGTGTCGGTCTGGTCTCCTTTGTTAAGCCGCAGTAGAGTCTGCAATCCAGAGTTGCAGGCCACTGCACATGCACAGTTCTAGCTCTGCATGCAAGTGCAGTTTGTCTTTAGTTTTGTCTAAAGGGATCTAAGCAGCTCCTGGCTTCAAATAGCTGAAAGAGCTGCCATGTCTCTGCTCCTCCCCCCCCCCCCCCCCGCTACTTTTCCACTGCCATTATCCAGGCTAGGTGTGAAATTCTTCAAGTGTGGCTAATGTTTTCTGTTCTGAAGTACAGTGGGGAAGACTCAGGGTTTGTTTGTGGTCAATTAAGTCTAATTAGGCAATTTCTTATCTGCCTTCCATCATCTGTTGCTCCTCCTTCAAGTCCTTGCATGGACGGAAGAGGTAGAAGATTTCAATGTAAAAAGATGAGGTAATATTAGTTTTTTTGTTTTGTTTTTATAATAAACCACATTTTTAGAATGCATTTTTAATTTGCTATAGAGCTGCCCTGCAGCACTTTAACTGTGTTAGTGCAGACCACTTCTGGCTATAGCTCAGTTGGGGACTGTACAGGGGCTGGAAGCGCCGCAACTGGCTCAGTCAGGGACTTTACCTGGGCTGAAAGCAGCGCAACTGGGTTGACTGCAGTGGAGCAAAAGGACGAAAGGGGGCTGGAGGAAGCTCCAGGTAATTCTAAATCCTTTTGTCTCTAATGTCAAGTACACTTTAAGAATCCACAGCTCTAAATGTCAGTTTCTCTACAGTTGGAATGCAATGAGACTGTAGCGTAACTCTGATTAATAACAAATGAGGGTTGTAAAACACTGCGTGGCTGTGCAAAAAACAAAAACAAATCTGAGTTCAGAATACAGATAAGTTCAAGAATTTGTCTGTATTGGAGATGGAAAAATTTAAAAAAACCTTCTTGTACCTTGGGCAGGCTATAATAAAAAAAAAAAAACCTTTTAACCAGTTCGGCCTATCTGGACGAGCTTCCTCGTCCAGATAGGCACTGCTGCTGCCGCCGTCTGGTGCGCGCGATCGTGCGCGCTCCCGCTGCCCGCCGCTAGCCCCCCGATCAGTGAATGGGAATATAATTCCCATTCACTGATCTAACTTCCCTGTAGAAATACCGACTCCAGAGAGCGCGGTATTTCTGCCCCCAGGAAACATCTCCCCAGCATTTTAGTTCCTGGATGCGAGATCGTTCGCATCCAGGACTTTTTTCACTGTGGCCATCTTGTGGCCAAATAGTAAACTGCACCAACATACATTTTTAATAAAAAAAAAATATTATTTTACATTTAAAATTAGCAGTTTCCCTCCCACACCAAAAATTACCCACATACACTTTTTTTATTAAAAATAAAAAATGCAATTAAAAAGAAAAAAAAAAACCACATAAATAGTTACCCAAGGGTCTGAACTTTTTAAATATGCATGTCAAGAGAATATGTTATTATATTATTTAAAATTATAAGCTTATAAATAGTGATGGACGCAAATTGAAAAAATGCACCTTTATTTCTAAATGAAATATCTGCACCATAAATTGTGATAGGGACATCGTTTAAACGGTGTAATAACCGGGACAGATGGGCAAATAAAATACATGAGTTTTAATTACGGTAGCGTATATTAATTTCAAACTATAATGGCCAAAAACTGAGAAATAATGAATTTTTTTCATTTCTTTCTTAATCTTCCTGTTTAAATAGATTTAGAAAAAAATAATTCCTAGCAAAATGTACTAACCTAATTAGTGGCGGAAAAAACAAGATATAGATCAATTCATTGTGATAAGTAGCAATAAAGTTATAGGCGAATGAATGGGAGGTGACCGTTACTCGGATGCATGAGATTTTTGGACTGCGGTACTGAACCGAATAAACAAATATAAGACTAAAGGATTCCTGGTTCTTTCACACTGATCTGATCACAACGGAGGTGAAAAGTCGCATGGAACGTTAGAAGTGTGATGCGATGCATACAGTACAATGAAAGTATGCTTCGCTGCCACTGTAAATGCACACATAGTCTGGTAAACACGCAACAGGCTGTGTGTTACTCTGCCAGAACTGTCACTGTCTGCAATGAGCTTGTATGTTCTTCCCATGTCTGCGTGGTTTTCTCCCGACACTCAACTTTCCTCCCTCCTCTCACATCCCAAAAACATACAGCTAAATTAATTGGCTTCTCCCTAAAGTTGGCTCTAGACTATGATGGACATATAACCCTCTATAGGGAATAGATTGTAAGCTTCTCTGAGGGATAGTTAAGGGACAGCACCACATACTCTGTACAGCGCAGCAGAAGGTGTTGGTGCTATATACTTACTAAATAATAATTTCAGGTAGGCTCTAAAGACCATGCATGCTTTCGGCCTGGTGCTTACACCATTATCATCTTTATAGTGAATGTTCATTAGTGAGACTGGACTGACTGTGGGCTGAAGCTTGTGCATGACCTGTACAGTTGGCGCTTTGAGTCCGCCAGGAGAAAAGCGCAATATAAATGTTATTTGTCTTGTCTACAGTTAAGTATCTGGGTATTTTCTCCACCTCATTAGAACTGAAGAAGTGTCTAAGTAAGAGTTATGAAACCTCTCCCAGAGCACAAAAGTTTGTCCGGCTAAAGCTGCTTTATATTTCTGTTTGGTTGTACTGTGACCTGGATAAATGAGAGCCATCAGACGAAGGACACTGCCAGCCTGCAGAATCAGGCCAGTCAGGAGGTATAACTTATTCTTCATTGTACAACAGCTCTGCCGCTTTACAGCAGAAGGATTTTGGCTGTATGTTGCTTTTTGGTTTTATTTTTCTCCTCCGTTGATGGATCCTCACCAATGTGATATACCGCCACTGAATGCATTTCCTCCTCATTTATGGTACATCATGGGATAATGTTTATAATGCTGAATTAACACCAGTATCAATAAGTGAAAGCATAGCTGTTGATCGTATGCTAATAGTTGTAAAAGGTGCTCATACTCTCAGGCACATTTATTAAGCGCACTTTGGGAACAATACAGCTCAGCCGTTAAAAGCTATGGTGAGATTAACATAATGAAATAAGTAAGCACTCTACTGCAGATAAATGAAGCAACTAAAACATGCAGATTGATAGTTACGCCCATGCAGCAGCTATGTATCCAAGAGTGCAAGTAAATAGCATGAATACAGCCGTGTATTTAGAAATGGATAGCCAACCTTATTATCTAAAGTAGCTTTAGTGCCTCAGTATATTCTTTAGCAGTTGTATACTCCATTAGGCAACTGCATGAATGCTGGGATTCAAGTAGAGCTTTTACAAGTGACAGTGTTATAAATAGTCAAAACAGTCAGTGTTGGATAAAGAGATGCTTGCACTTTCTTGCTTATGATTAAGTAAATACAAATTATGGAAACATGTATTTTTTGTTTTCCTGCTCATAAAATAAACCACTATGCTCTTTCAGATGCATGAGGCTGTAAAGAGTACCTGGGGTGACCTGTGACATGATGATAACTATGTGCAAGTATAGTACCAACCCTACTTAAAACTTTTCTGTGTTCCATTTACTTTCAATTTACATTGCAAAGGGTTGAATACACCAGTGAATTATTTGTGCAGTCAGGAGAACAGAACTGGAATGGCAGCTCTCCTGAAGTGTAATTAGATGCCATTGCTTTGTGTTTGAGCTGAATGAACCAAATGTTATGTCACACTGACATGGCTAATTTTTTTACACTTCAGCATTGACATTAAGAATATAGGATTCCAGAAAAGTTCAATTTTCCATTATTACTACCCAAACTATTATTTCAGACGTTTATATTCATTTCAGGTTTGGTTTAACATTTGTATTCTAGGGTCATCAGGTGTCCTGCTATTCAAACAAACATTTCTCATATCAAGTCTGTCAGAGGAAAAGGAAGAGGATTCACAACTTAGGTCGCATTCACAGTGGGGCGTTGCATTTTAATGCAACGTAAAAGTCGCAACGTGTCTTCGTTAAGAGGTAACGCACTGCAAGCAGTGAGTTACCACAACGCAACATTATTCAACGTGAGTTTAACTTCGCACTGTGAACGGACCCATAGGATTCGCATTGCAGTGTGCTAAGCTGCATTATAAGACTTTATAACGTGCGACCATAACATCCCACTGTGAATGTGACCTAAATGAAAGACCCCTCAATGTGAGCGTTGTTTACTACACAAAATATGGCATATATTGTATTGATTTCATGGCGGAGGCCCACTGTGAAGCAGTTAAGCCCTCTGTGGTAAATTGTATTTACTTTAGTAAACATAGAATCTTACAAATCAAGGATTCAATGTGTATTCTAAAAGTGCATTTTATTTTTATAAGTCTTTAGTGTATTTATAATTACGTGTTCTAAATCAGCTAAAAGGAGGCTCTGATCAATATTAAAGAAAGATAAAACTCACATTTTATCTGTAGTCTAAAGCATTAAACATAGCCTAAAACTAATGGCAAAAAAAAAGATAGAAATGGTTTTGAAACTACTGGAAAGGTTACTACTCAAACTTCTACTTCACTCAGGAGCTGATTAATAAGATTGTAATTGCCTTAATAAAATTATCAGATTGTGTTCAGCTATTCTAAGCTGTGTACACTATGCAGAAAACCTGTTTTATCCAAGGGGAAGAGGTGAACTTTCTCTTCATTGAGCCTAACCTATGCAATTACAGTATTTTTCAGAATATAAGACGTACTTTTTCTCCCCCAAAAGTGGGGAGAAAAAGTCAGTGCGTCTTATATTCCAAAAGCCTGCTTGGCTGTAAGTAAGAGTCATGCTATTCGTGCAGAAGGCGTTATAACCGATTCAGAATCCAGCCGACAAGTCCTCCATCTGCTTCTCTATCTTCAATACCGGCTTGCGCTAATCCCCGTCCTGTTACTTCCTGGTCTGCCGCTCTCTTACTGCGTGACCTCGGTGGCTCACGTGCGTCAGGGTCACGCAGTGAGAGTGCGCCAGACCAGGAAGTAACAGGACAGGGATCAGCGCGAGACGGTAGTGAAGACAGAAAAGCAGATGGAGGACTCGTCAGCTGTATCATTACTTACAGACAAGCAGGCTTATCTCCGGCTGTCTCCCCGGACGACAAATGGCTGCACATACTGCCTGGCTGAGACCTCACTGGCTGCCTAAAGGGGTCTCTTTGGCTACCAATAGGGGGTCATAAAAAGCGGCACAGCATAATGAATGTGGTTAATGGAGCTGGTTGGGGTGGCAGGGGGTTAGTGTAGCTAGGGAGGTGGCAGGGGTCAGTGTAGCTTAGAGAGCTTGGGAAGGGGGCAATGTCCACAAGATGCTCCCGGAACTTGGACGCACCTAGGTAAAGTGTATTTTTTTCCCCCTGATTTTTATCCTCTAAACCTAGGTGCGTCTTATATTCCTGAGCGTCTTATATTCCGAAAAATACGGTAAGTAATTGCTTTGCAAACAAAGTACAATTTGCCTCTACATGACAGACCAATCTTTTTATGGTTTCTATAATTTTTTTTCTGTATTTAATATTTTAGAGGAAAATGTAATTTGTGTTTCATAGGACTTTAAAAAGTGCATGGATTATTTTAGTTTCCAAAGGGAGCGATCTGATTCCCGGTCATTTTTCTGAACAAGTTTGTACAGAAGTGATCGAAAAATCAATCGGAAATCCAATCACACCTGACAAAAATTATTGATTCGATAGTCGAGTCGAGCTGTTGGGAAATTGCACTGTGTGTAAAGGCTTAAAGTACCAGCTTGTCATTGCCATTGTTTGCATTCGAAATCCTCAGTAGGCTGTACTACTGCAGTGTATGCAGATGTTATAATGTGTTTAGGAGAAGGACAATGTCCACAAACATGCTAACCCACTGTATCCCTCCCCTCCTTCTTCCATGTCCCCCATTTCCCCCTGCTTGGTCCGTGCCTGTATGAATCTTGGTCATGCCAAATAAAGCGATCTTTGATTTGATAGTTTGTATAGTGAAACTGTAAAAGCAGTAGGAAGATTTTAACACATTATTCAAGCAGAGACCAGCACAAACTGCAGATAGGATTTATAAGGACAGTGTAACAGCTGATGCTGGGGGTGACATACCAGTATGTTAAAAAGGAGGCAAAGTAAATAAACAAACATGACTGATTAGGGCCCCATTTTAAGAGCACTTAAGTTTACTTAAACTAACTCTTAAAAGTTTGTGTTTTAACTGATCTTCCACACAAAACACAGGTGCGATTAATAAAAATAAGTCTATAAAAATAAATGTCTTTGTTGGGTACCTGCAATCCTCCAGCAAAGGAAGGAAAGAAAGACTTGGCGTTATTTCCCCAGGGAACACTGTAGTCATATGTGAGCAATCCTTATAGATACCAGTACTCTTGTGTTCTCTGCAAGTAAATTGGCAGCCTTTGGCATCAAAATTAAATTCTTCCTAAGATCTTATGATTCCTTCTATTTCTGTAATTTCACCCCCTACACCATATCTGTCTATTCTGGATCCTTAAGTCTAAGACTGATCTCAAAGCAAAAATATGATTTAACCTTTCTGCTAATCTGTAAAACAAAGGATAAAATTGTCATACCGTTAAGGGGGCCACACACGATACAATAAAATGATATGATTTTTACTTCAATTAGATAAAAAAAATTCCACTTTTTTTTTTGTATTCGAGCAAGAAATTTGATTACAATTCCTGTTTTTATTCCGTAAAAGTTGATCGATAATGGTGGATTTTTCCGATCAATTTTTATGAAAATTAAATGGTGTAGGGTAGATTGTCAATTTATTAATATACACACCCTAGCAATGTTCTCACTTTCCAATCATTTTTATCATAATTGAGAAAAAAATGGAACATGTGTGGTACATTGGTCAGATTTTTGAAATGTTACAATCAGAAGAATTAATTGCAATTCTTGAATTGAACAGATAGTTAAAAAATTTGTATAGTGTATGGCCACCTTTGGAAGTGTGTACATACATCCACTTTTGACTCACCAATTTTACCACTTCCACGTAGTATGAGGGCCACCCGATTTTGGATGCTATTCACAGAAGGGGTAGGTAAGCATACTACATGGAAGTGGTAAAATTGGTCAAAATTGGATGTGTGTATCCACCCTTAGGTCCCTTGCTGGTCCACATAATACTGCATCATTTGCAGTATGTAGTACTGCAGCTGGATGTTGGCATTTTTCCTATCCGTCTGATGACTGTTATTTATAGGGCTGTTTAGTACCTCAGGCAGACTCTTTTATCAGTTTCAGGAGCAGAGTGTAGGGATGCACTACAATGCATTATGGGAGGCTCAGGGTTACAGCACTTTGTGGGATGTGAAGGTTTAAGAAATCTAAAATACAGATTGTATCTGAATAGATTTTGGTATATATTGTCCCCTACCTGCTTCCTTTAACTTATTGTACTTTAAAAACTGCAGCTCTGCTGTTTATGGGGTTTTATAAACATAAGCAAATATGTCTATTTTTGCAGGTTTTGGTGCAGTCACATTAGCTGCACAGCAGTTCCCTTCTTCCTCGCCCCTCCTTTCCTCTCCTGGGTTAGTTTGCTACATCACATCAATGTGCTGCATCACCATCAAATGGGGAGTGTAGCTGGGCTGCCAAATACTCTCTACCATTGTGGCTTATGACGGAGTAGCATGGCATGACCTGCCACTCCCCCTCCCTCCTTAACTGCCTTTCTTCTGAAAGAGGGCATGACTGGGCTACGAGCTGCACCCCTCTCTCTTTATGACATACAGAAAGCTGCTGTTCCAGGGATTAGGAATTAGTATGCAGTACATAGTCTGGCATGCAACAGTATAAGGCTTCTTGCACACTACATGCGATTCCAATTTCCAATTTTGACAAAATTTTACATGCGATTAAATTTTGCGATTTTTTTTTTTTTTTTTTTTTTTTTTTTTTTTTTTTTTTTTTTTTTTTTTTTTTTTTTTTTTTATATTGGTACTGCATGCTGCGTTTTTCTTCTTATTTTGATAGCATCCAGGAAAAAATAGAAATTGCAAATCTGATTTGCATTGTGCAGGGGGGTCCTAAGGAGTATTGCAGCATAAGTCACATGACTGTTCAGCAACCAGCAAAAGCAGAGATATTTGCCAACTGTTGAAAATTACGATGTAACTTTTTTATGGTATGTGGATGGGAGTGGACAAGGATCCATAGAACGTAGCTTTGATGTGCATGTCCATGCAAAGTTTTTAATGTATATACTATATGATAATTTAGCAAACAGTGTCCAAATTTCACCTTCAATACAATCTTCTCCCACACAGACAAAGCTGTAGGAGAAGATCACACTGACCGCTCAGAAGCATGTATAGGCGGGAATGTGGGTCACCCATCTGTTAGTTTACAAGTCCATTATTTCACCTTACCTATTTGAGCTTCTTTACTGATAAAAAAGCAAAAAAAAAAATTTACTGTAGTGCCTTCATTTGTAAAATCTACTCTGATCAGAAAACCTGTAAACGAACTCATAACAAGCCATGTTCACACAACAGCAGCAGATAAAAAAACACTGCAGTATCAAACGTTCAACTGTATTACCCCAATATTACTCTTTAATCTGATTCTGACAGCATGAAGACGGTATTGTTGCAGGAAATGTCTGCACACTTTTAGCAAAGCAATGTAGATAAGCATCAGTCTTCGTCTCCGACATGTCGTGTGATGATTGTCTATAAAGCTTAAGTATGCTTAACCTTACTGTTAACAATATATTGTTGGATGCCTCTGTGTGGCTGAATAATACGTGTAACTATGGAAAATTGCTGAGTTGAATTCTTATTTCCATAATACATCTATTCCAACTGATGAATGAGAATATTGTAAATGGAGGAGCATCTAAATAACCCAGGCATTGTTATGTAGCTTATTCTTCGGGGAATGTATAGCAGTGTTTACTATGCACAGAAAGTAGAATATTCAGTACTTTTGAAAAGCACTGTGATAGTACTGCGGCGTTCTGCACGATTTCTGTATCAGCTAACACGACCCTTTCACCCTAATATGCATATCGGGCCCTTAATCATTAAACCTGTCATGCTACTTTGCCATTTTCTTGTACTTGTATCTGACTGCTTAACCTGCTGTATATACAACTGCCAATATTTCAGGCATGAATGCTGACCTTTAACTTGATGTCTTAAAGGTCAATTCAATAATCCAAACTGTAATCTTATATCATTTATAGTTTTCTAAAGATTATGTGCTTTCCAGATATTGTAGGAAAAATAGAATTAAAACCCATCGAAAGTCCATTGAAGAAACTCAACACTAGGGGAATTTGACTAGCTTAGTGCCAATGTTATTTTACCCCCATAGTATTGGGGGGGATTTGTAGGTAGTGGATAGTGAAGCCTATTCTAGCTGCAGTATTTTACTAGTGTACCACCAGGGTTCATGTTAAGGCCATGGAAGTTCTTGGATCTCTCATAGTAAAGAAAATCAACTTACAGGGATACAGACATCAGTAATTCCTTGCCAAACAACCTTTTAAATTGTTTGCATATTTATTTTAAATTGTATGTTGTAAAATCTGCCAGCTGTTTCCTTTGTTCTTTTTAGTCCATTACTTCCATTCTATTTTTTTTATAGTGGATTACCAGATTAGTCTGTGAATAGATCTATACATTAAACATTAAAACAATCCAGAAGTGATCCCAAGGCCAAAAGGAAAGGACATATCCAGAAACAATGTTTTAAAGGACCACTATCACGAAAAAAATAAAAAATGTAAAATGCATGTAAACACATACAAATAAGAAGTATATTTCTTCCAGAGTAAAATGAACCATAAATTACTTTTCTCCTATGTTGCTGTCACAGTAGGTAGTAGAAATCTGGCAGAACCAACATGTTTTGGGCTTATTCATCGCCTCGTGGGGATTGCCTTTACTCTTTATAAAGATATTCCCTGAAAATGATTTATATAAAGATGCTGGCCAGCCTCCCTGCTCGCTGCGCACATTTTTGGCAGCTGGACAGAGCAACTTCCATTTACTAAGTACTTTTGAAAATTAAGAAAACTATAAGAATCCCCCATGAGGGGCTGGGCTACTCCAAAACCTTGCTTCTGTCAGATTTCAACTACCTACTATAAGTGATAGCGACATAGGAGAAAAGTAATTGATGGCTTATTTTACCCTGGAAGAAATATGCTTCTTATTTGTATGTGTGTACATATAGTTTAAATTTTACGATTTTCGTGATAGTGGTCCTTTAATAAAAAGAAATACCCTGGCTAGCCAGCTTTTTTTTTTGTTTTATGTAAGCGTTTTTTTTTTTTTTTTTACATTTCTTTTTTTTTTTTTTTACATTTCTTTTTTTTTTTTTTACATTTCAGACTGTTTCCTAGTAAAGATGACACTACTTTTTGCATAGCTTTCAGTTCAGTAGTCTGTGCCCATAATAGGCAGCGCTCGTGCTCGGTCTTCTAACTCTGTGCCCAAGTAATGCAGTGTCACTGAGCATTTACAGTTTGTGCTTGGCTGTGCGGGGCACAGATGCAGGAGTGCAGCTGCCTCAGGGAGGGAATGGGAGGTAATGGGTGAACTAATGTGAGGTTAATAGTACCTAGTTCATGCTCTTTCTGAACATCGGGAATCTACTGCCAGGGAATCAAATTTTGTTAATGGTGATTGTCAGGAGTGGGAGGAACAGCGAGGTATGTGCAGAATAAAGACACATGGCTGTTATTTTAATACTTCAAAATTACGTTGGGGATGCTTTATCTGCAGCCTGGTTATTTACATTTGGTTACATTTTTGGTTGAAAAAAAAAACACATTTAGCAGGCGCAGATAATATTAAATATAAAAAACACATCCAAATGTATTTTGAAATCAATGCAACCACCTCATAATTGCTGCCTGGTCAGTATATAAGCATGGTTGGTTAGCTCTACTTGAGTGTGCTTAATAATGTAACCTATTTCCATGAGTAATTTTAGTTCTGTTTTATAATACATGCTTGTATATCTTATTGTTTACATTTTTCAAATGACTCCTCACCAGCCCATACTTGCAATGTCTGTGTACGCTAATGTGTTAACATGTCCAGTGATAAAGAATGAGAATGTTTTAAGGTGGCTATACACTTATAGATGGCCACCAGATCAACCTTAAAGCGGACCCAAACCAAACATTTTTTTAATTAAAAATATTTAGTTGCACCACTCTGACACATACAAAGATAAATAAACACTCCTTGAAACCAATGATCATTTCAGTGCATGCTTTTCACCCTTCTTTTAATAGCTAGGGTTATACTGGGGGCAGCCATTAGCAATTCCTCCATTACCGGACACCATCTACTCCACCAGTTTGCCGGAAAAATCCCGGCAATTTGAAAGGAAGGGAGGGGTTCCTCCAATAAATGTAAAATATTTTATATTTGTCATCATGCAGCTGAAAAAAGGTTGCTATTTATAATTAAAATTTAGAATATAGATTTTATTTCTGAAATCTTGTATTTTTAATTTGGGTCCACTTTAAGATCAAATCCGATCAGAGAGATTTATTGGCTGCTCCCACACTGCACACAGATTTTAGCATGAAATCAATTCAAAATCTGCGGAGCCGCCGTCTGACTCACCACTCCCAGGCCTCCCCCTATGGCCCCGTTCACACTGCACGCGTTGCCGTCCGGATTTCGGCAACGCGTGCAGGAGGCAGACATGCACGACATCAGACAGTGCATAGACTGCACTGTCTGATGTTCACACTGCATGCGTTCCGGACCAGTGCGGTCCAGGAACGCGTGCTGCACGCATTTTTTCCCAAAACGCGCGGCCATCCGTTTTTGTTGATGTGAATGGGGCCTATCTGTGCTCCCCCAGCCGGCAGAAGTAATCTCACCGGTTTGCTGGGGCATGTCCTCCCAGGTCCGGAGCCGTAACTTCTTCTCACGGATTGTCTCCTCCTCTGTGTGTCCTTCTCCTCTTCCTGTCATGCGACAAGCCGAAAGATCAAACACTAGAGGGTCGGCAGCATACACACCACCCTCTTGTGTTTGAACTTTGGCTTCTCACTTGACAGAAAGGAGGACACACAGAGGAGGAGACCCGCCGGAAGAAGCTAAAGCACCAAACCTGGAAGGATACATGCCACCGGACAGGTGAGAGTACTACCGCTATTCTGTGTCAACCGTCGCAGAATTAAATGTCCCCCAATTAAGCAAAATGTTCCACCTGGTCCAATCGACAGAATGGATTGATTTCGGGTGGAAAGCGATCCATTGGGCAAAGTCAACCACAGTGATTGAATGTGCGGTAAAACTGTAAAATCGAGTAGTGTATGGCCTACTTTGGAAGTACATATTTTAGACAGGAGTCATGATGCTTTGTAGGTAATTTATCTGTACAAAAACAAAAGTACTAGCTTATAGTGTACATACTAGGGTTGACATCTTAAACAGAAGGTATAATCAATAATAGAAGTACATAGTATTTTTCACTAGGACACCTATTTAAGACATTTTTAACCACGCTTAAAGTGGATCCGAGATGAAAAACTAACTATGACAAGTAACTTGTCTATATATCTTATCTAAAGTTTAGATAGTTTACACAGCAAATCTAGCTGCAAACAGCTTCAACAGTTTCATGTTTATTTATTACTGTGATACAAAGACAGCGGCCATGTTTTGTTTGTCACATTACACACAGACAAGCTACAACTGCATCTCCAGCCCTCAGCTCACTCCCCTCTCCTGCTCCCTCCTCCCCTCTACGTCTGAAATCTCTGGCTAGTAACCTACTCCTCCTCCTGCCCAGACTGAGTTCCCATAAGCCCTTGCTACATGGAGTGCTGCCAAGGCACTTTGAGCTGTGGGCGAGGCTTGTTTCTAGGGAATTAGAGTATTAAAACAAAAACATAAGTATTTGGCTTGAGGAATGCCCTATAAAATAGATGTAAGGAACACAATTATGCAATGAGTAAAAGTTTATTTCGGATCCACTTTAATTAGAACTACACTAACACTTTAAAACCTAAGAGAGAAGCACAACTACAGTTACTAAATGATCATGCAGCAAAGGATGGTACACTTGTAATTGCAGCCTATAAGCAACACAATAAAGTGGTGTTAATGGAAGGTCACCTTGGCAAAGTTAATGTACAAATATTATAATTTGATGCCACTTTGCATATGATTAACTTCTGTGGTGCTGAAAGTGAACTCAGTGTTGACCTTTTATACAGTGTAATACTGCACAGGTTCAGTTGCATTTGTCATGTTTCTGTATGGTTTGCCTTACCTGTATACAAGTGTGTCATCATCTGTGCAGTTGTACTGGATCTGGAACATCCACACTATGTAGGCTGATCGGTTCATGTACCAGCGTATCAATGCAGAGGATGAAGTTACATCAGACACCAGCACTGCGTTTTCTGGTGATTTTCTTTCCTCTGTACCATTGGCTGATGTCTTGGAGGAAGTTGTGATGTCAGAAGACCCAGGGGCCTGTCTGAGTACACTAACTGTTCCATTGTTTCGGTGGGGCAAAGGAATCATTTTTAGATCAACTTGGGCTGTAGATTCCCCTGCAGCATTAATCGCTATACAAGTGTAGGCTCCATCATCCCTGATAGTGGTGACAAGTATGTCCAAAGTACCATTCCGGTAGGAAGCAGTCCTAGAAGAGTTGGACATTATCTTATCATCCGGGGATACCCAATGTATAACAGGCTCTGGATCTCCAATAGCTCGGCATTTCAGTGTTGCACGTTGCCCTTCTAGCACCCAGAGTTGATGTGTATGTCGAGTGATAAGGGGGGGCTCACAGGTGAATTCTTCCTCCGGTATGGACCAGAAATATCGCCCTGCTAATTGTGGCGGGGAAGCACACGTTTCCATATCATCCTCTCTCACAAGTCGACGTAACCATAAGAGTTCACAGTTGCAGTGAAATGGGTTACCTCCAAAATTGAGGACTATGGTGGATGTATAAGGGGTAGGACTAACCACTCCAGTCTGGGAACGAACAAAAAGTGGATCTGGAGGTAGTGTGTGTAGTCGGTTAGATGTCATGTCCAATCTAGAGAGTTTGTATAATTCAGAGAATGTCCCCTCCATTACATAGTCTATGAGATTATGGTCAAGGTTTAGAGTATGAAGGCTAACCATGTTCTGAATAGATTCCCATGGAGCACTGATTAAGTTGTTATAAGATAAGTCCAGGTCCTCCAAGGTAAGGAGGAAGTCATCAAAAGTGGGCACTGGGATTGTCACAAGCTGGTTATTGTTGATGATAAGATGCTGAAGGTTAAGCATACCCCGCAATGCTTCTTCATGGATGGAAGTTAAACGGTTTCCATCTAGGTGTAAAGACCTAAGGCTCTCAAGGTCCCCAAAGGTGTAAGGTTGAATGGTATCTATAGTGTTTCTTGACAGAGTGAGGTCCACCAATCCTGTCATATTAATAAAGTCTTGTTGTTCCACCACCCGAATGAAATTGTCAGCTAGACGTAACTCCACAGTCCTGCGATCTATGTTAGGTGGCACATACAGAAGGCCCTTGTTGGCACAGAGTGTGCTGAGTGATTCAGAAAGGTTTTGGCAGGTACAATGGAAGGGACACGAATGGACCATGGTCACAAGGCTTCCTAACAGCAGAACACCCCTGACCAACCTTTCCATGGTAGATGAAGTATTAACCCTACAAAAAAATATAAAAAATGATTATCTGTCTTTGTTTTAACATATCATCAGATATAAGCCAGTCAGTACATTCTCAACATTTTTATGTATGTGCAATGTTTCTTCCATTAGAAGATTGATTACAAATGTCAGCAGCACAAATATCTTCTGGCAAAGTGTGGACATCTTAACACAGATGATTATGAATTCTGTAATCATATTTTATGTATAGGAGGTTTTAGCACTTTAGGAAGTATTCACTGTGCTTGTTATAGCTGTAAGCCATTTTGCAAGCTCTGTAAAGGGAAATAGATCATCTAGTGTAGACAGAATATATTTCTTTTTCAGGAGTCGCTGGTTGTCTATTTTCTTTTTAGCAGTAGTTTGCTGCCAAAGTACACACTATTAAAATGTGAACATTTTTTTCCTCGGCACCTATACCCTGCATGCCCTCTCAAATCAAATGCCTCCAAGGATTTGCTATTCACTTTAAATCTATGGTGGCATTTATGAGCCATGTTTTATGTGTCTACAAAACATGACCTAAACCTTTTCTATCTGGTTTTATATATATATATATATATATATATATATATATATATATATATATATATATATATATATATATATATATATATATATATATATATATATTTTACGATGGATGTACTTTAAATCAGAACAAATGTAAATATTCAGCAGAGTAGTATTATGAATCAGAGCATTAGATGTGTAGAGGAAGGATATACTGTACACCACAGGAACAGTAGTACGGCTTATTGGAACAGGTGTCTGGCTACAGCGGGCGTGACAACCTATCTACTCTTACTTCCTGTGTGCCCTGTTGCGTCACATGTATTATATATATACATCATGTGGTAAGTATAAAAACATATATATATATTTTTTATATACCCATGCTCCATTGTGGTCACCAGAAAGAACTGTTAGATAACAGTTCGGGTAACCTTTTGGCTTACTGTTGGAACTTTGGTATAATAACTGCAGGGGGTAAAATGGATCAACACAGTGGATTACTAACTAGGATTATGTTGAAATTACCCCCTTGGGAAGTCACAATCAATCGCTCCAGGATATAGACTCCAGCTAGCCAATAAGAGAGACTGACAGGACTAGATTTACAGTGGAGACACAGTGCCCAGGGACTGGAAGACTGGATGCCACACCATCGTTGTAAGTAAATGTTCGTTCTATGAGAATAATTGGCATTTACTACTTTAATTGCATTAGGGGGAACGAGTTTTAGGTTGCCTATCCTTAACCTTTTCGGGACCATGTGAATGAGATCCTACGCCGCACTTGTGGCTGTTCTAGCCTGATGCGGCGTAGGATCTACGCCGGCCCGCAATTTCCGCTCCCGACGCGATCGTGCGCACCCGGAGGGGGAGATTAAGCTGTCATATGACAGCCGACATCTCCCCCGAGTGATCAGCAGCCATCGCGTATGGCTGCTGATCACACGATCACTACGATCGCCGTCGGATCGTAGTGATCTGTTTGACAGCTGCGGCGGCAGGGGGGGAAAGAAGAGGATCCACTCACCTCCCTGCCGTTCCAGCGACGATCGGCGCCCCCCTCCGCTCTGGCCGGCATCTCCGCTTCATCTGACGTCAGCCCCGGGTCCCGGCTTGATGACGTCATCAAGCCGCGACCCGGAACTGCTCGTCAGACAGAACGGAGATGCCGGCCGGAGAAGAGGGTCCCGTGCGGCTCATCGCTGGAGCCTGGAAGGTAAGTGAAGGCTGCGGGCAGAAGGGGGAGGCACAGGCCACCATGGGGGACACCACTCTAGCCAGCCACACACGGGATCCGGCCGCCTGACCCCCCCAAACGCGCGCACCCCCTTCCCGCGCAAAATGCTTGGTCCTTAAGGGGGGGTAGGTGGCCGGTCCCGAAAAGGTTAAAAATGTACATGAAGTAACATGTTGACATACACATATATTTAGTACTAGTCCTACTTTTTGTTGTTGCATTTTTTTGAATGGGTAATAGACCAAAGCTTTATCTCCGCGTTGAACTCAGACTGCAGGAGCAATTCTCCATGATAACGAATTAGAAGTCATAACATTTCTGTGTGAGTGTTCAAATACTTCTGACAGCAGAATAGAGTTAAACAATTCAATACACTGTGAGAACCTAATAAACAGTTATGCCAATGACTGGTTCAGGGTCGGTTTCATAGTAGGTCCACTCCTGCATTTCCCAGAGCAAATGGAAGTGGACCAACGGACAAGCAGGACACACCTCATGCTTTTCGACAGAAAAGAATGGACCTGCTAACCTAAGTACATCTCCATCATGTTTGTTGCTTTTCTGCAATGCCCAAACCTGACCTATGCAATTTTTTTAAAATTATTATTGGTATGGATTACTTACAAGCAGAGGCCTCTAACGGTACCCTCCCCTTCCCCGTACACACACACACACACACACACACACACACACACACACACACACACACACACACACACACACACACACACACACACACACTCTCACTCTCACTCTCACTCTCACTCTCACTCTCACTCTCACTCTCACTCTCACTCTCACTCTCACTCTCACTCTCACACTCTCACTCTCTCTTTTCCAAGGGAACCAGCAGGATCCTGTTACATGTTGAGGCAACTACTAAACTACTACACAGGCTTCCAGAATTGCAAACGCATAAAAAACACGTGTTTCCTGCACCACCCATTCCAAATCTCCCCTTTAGTTTTCTATTTTGTCTCGTCACTCAAGAGCATGACTTCAGTTTCCTCCAGTTGTTGCACATTTAAGTCATACAAGTATTTAAAACTTATATGTAATTTAGATCGCATTTACTATATAGTGTTCTTTTATTTTCTTGTAGTTCAGGAGGAAAAAGTTTTGATGGAGATATTCTTTTCAATTTAAGAAATTAACAGCCAGTGAAACATAAAAACACTTAATCAGTCGCCTTTTCCCTTGCTGGTCAATTACTTTGTGTATTTCCTGCCACCACTGTTACCAGCCTTGAAGCAAAATAACATGAGCACAATGAGAATGGGCAATCTATAGCAGAACAGCAGCAGCAGTAGTCTATAATAGTGTCTAACAAAGAGATCAGCCAGCAGTTTGTGAAGACTGAGACAGAGCTATTTCTGTTTCTCACAGGGCTCCTTTGCCCTCCATATTTATTTTTAGTTTTACATGGCCACCAGTTTTAATGTGCAGTATTTTATGTATTTTTTTACATAATCCTCCAGGATAGTTTTCTGTATTTATCCTCACCCTGTTATGTGACCCTTTTTTGTTTAGTTGTTGTACAGTGGGGAATAACACTAGACATTTATTTGGCTAGTTTTTATAATTTCTATCTTTATTTTCATCAAGGTGTCCCCTTGTTTAGATGGCATTGACAAATGCCAAGAGAATTATGGAAGCAGCGTTCTCTGCCACTGCTCATCTCGCACAGAGCTGTGCTGAAGCAATTACAAATTCTCTGTCGCAGTAGGAAAGTGTTGCATATTTATTGACTTGGGAAGATTAAGGTTGGTTAGTATTTGGAACTAAGAATCATATGGCAAACACCCAAAAACTAAATTAAACTAGGATTCTTTTGCTTGTGAGGGTTTCCCAACAGCCCATTAATATGATCAAGGGCATTTTCCATAATAGGATGAATGGATCCAATCGGAATGGACAATTTCAAAGATGCCTTGACTGGGGGCCCCACGTTGGTTTAGTGTTACATCAAGTAGGAATTCCCAGCAAAGGCACCTCTAACTTATTCACCAGGATCTACCAGTGGCCCGTTGATTTGACCAGTGAGATTCCCTCTTGCTGAATATTCATTGGCTTATTCTGATTTTGATTGACTCATTCCCAAACAATGTACAGTTTGCAATACAACAGCATGCAAGTCAGAATTATTTGATTCTGTTTGAACCTCCCCCCACAGCCAAGGAGCTGCTCCCCCAGTAATTGCACCATTAACTACTAAAGTAAGGTACTATATTAAGCCATAAAATACAATTCTAATTACCCACTGCTCTGTCTACATCATGACCATGCATTGCAAGCATTTCAAAATAATCATAAATGATCTTATTTCATGTCCTGGCTGGTGGCTGGATAGTGTAATGGTTAAGGGCTCTGCCTCTGACACAGGAGACCTGGGTTCGAATCTCGGCTCTGCCTGTTCAGTAAGCCAGCACCTATTCAGTAAGGAGTTCTTTGGGCAAGACTCCCTAACACTGCTACTGCCTACTGAGTGCGCTCTTGTGGCTGCCTCATAAGCGCTTTGAGTCCGACAGGAGAAAAGCGCTATACAAAAGAAGGAATTATTGAAAAAGGAATTATACCTCGGCTCATTTCTCGTGCATTGCCAAAAGAGAAAAGCTAAAAAAAAGCCTTGTTAAAAAAACGCCTTGTTCTTCACCTCCTACTTTTCTGCTCCTCGCTGATTGGCTGGGGGCAGTTCAGGAAGATTATGTGACACGAGGCACAGAAGGGAAATGGAATAAACTAAATCCTCTCATCCCTCTGCAGTAGCTGCTGAAATCCGATGTATGCTCTGCTCACATGTATTTACAAACTAGATATGACGTGCCATTTCTAGTACATAGCTCAGTGGGGAAGAGGGCTGGCAATGTATACACCATTTCAGGCAGAGGAGAAAAAAGTGGGAGAAAATGACATCAGAATTGGCTTCAGTCAGAGGAAGTAAAAAATGGAAAACATCTGGATTCGTTTTCCCTTTATTAACTATGTAAATTCTCTGAAATCAAAACAGACGGTGGACGTACAATACATATGGGAAACCAGCGAATTGGGGCAAGCACCGGTCTTAATAATAAATAAAGCTATCCAATATAAACCAATAATACTGAGTGTGCAGA
This sequence comes from Hyperolius riggenbachi, assembly GCF_040937935.1. NCBI lineage: Eukaryota > Metazoa > Chordata > Amphibia > Anura > Hyperoliidae > Hyperolius > Hyperolius riggenbachi. The sequence goes on from NC_090656.1 coordinate 84,705,380, forward strand.
AAGGGATTATATACCTATGATAACCTTAAACTAAAGACTCATCCCCATAAGACCGCACCACACATATTGTAAATGAGTACAAAAAGCTTTATTAAACCTTAAACTAAAGACTCATCCCCATAAGACCGCACCACACATATTGTAAATGAGTACAAAAAGCTTTATTAGACCTTAAACTAAAGACTCATCCCCATAAGACCGCACCACACATATTGTAAATGAGTACAAAAAGCTTTTTGTACTCATTTACAATATGTGTGGTGCGGTACAATACATATGTTCTTTAAGTAGAACAAGTATTTATCTACTTATGTATGTGTTCTTTTCCTGGGATATTATGGCTGCTCCTCATACTTTAAGCTGCAGATGGGTGTGGCAACCATTCTTGCATTCCATTTTTCTCCTGCCTATCTTCTAACTAACATACTTATGTCACTATATCTCAGCAACAAAGTATTGCATAACAAATGCAGATAAACTAAGCTAAAAAAAAAATCTGTTGTTCATACCTTTGAGAAAAATTCAGTATGTGTGAAATACAGTAGAGTCTCAGTTAATCAGCAACAATGGGGATTAACCGATGCCAGATAAGTTTACTTTCAGATTGCTTGAGACTCAATGTCAAATTGTCCTAGCTAATACAGTACTATACCCCACTCTATATACATACCACAAACTGGTTGCTAATCAAGCTGTGTACACACGCACTATTAGTGTCACCTGTCAGGAAGGAGTTTGATCCTGTGTTTGGCACTGCGGTGTACCAGAGTGACATGTACTCTTGCTATGGAGAGGGCAGAAGGGACAATGGCATGGCACACAATGGATTGGCTTCTGGTGGATGAGGTCAATCTGAGAACATTGAGAAGTTGCTGGCTCTTTAAGATCCAGCGTGCCTTAAAGCAGGATTGTCGGCCACAAAATCTGATTCCATTTTTACCCAGTGCTCTGTGATTATTATGCAGTCTGTAGCCTGACCGTGCATTGCAAGTATTCCAACATAATCATAAATGTTTCTGCTGTAATGAATCTTTTTTCAGTCAGCCTGACTCCTTTCTGGTGCATTGCTAGAGAGAAGGAAGTTTATCTCCCCTCCCACATTCCTGCTACTCACTGATTGGCTGAAGGCAGTTCAGTGTGACTGGCTGAGGCTGAGAAGGGAGGTACAGTTCCCTGCAGAAGCTGCGGAAATACGATCTATGCTATGCTCACATGTATTTACAAAGCAAGCTAGATATGACAGTGCAGTTTTTAGGAGAAAAAAAGTAAGAGTAAATTACATCGGGATTCACTTCAGTCAGAGGCAGTAAGGATGGAAAATTAATGGAACAGTTTTCTCTTTATTTACTATATAACATTCACTGAAATCAAAATGAGGACAGGACAATACATGTGTTAAGTAGAACAAGTATTTATCTGCTCTTATAGTATGGCTGTCCCTGCTGCTTTAAGAAACCTCAGCTGTAATATCTCTTCTCTACTCTGTAATAATGACATTACAGTGAATTACATAAGATCAGATAGCGTAATGTGCTTGTGTTGGCACATCTTGTATGCACTCTATTAATTATATGGCCTTTCATCATCAACTGCAACTGTATTCATCAAATGTTGGCTTTTAAGTGAACAAGAGCACATCTTAAACCACAGCTGTCATCGGAGAAATATGGAGGCCAGTATTGCTGACTTCGGACTGAAAGAGTCTCATTTCCTTGCTGTGATACGGCTCCGCCTCTATAATCCTCTCTAAATCACTCCTCAGAAATAAGTATAGTAAGTAATGAGTCATACTACTACCCTAATTTGCAAGCTTGTCTCCGGTGGGTGACTAACCAAATATTACAGCCACAGGAGCAGCATCGCCTCCAGACAACAGATGTTTTCAGAAAGTAGTCATGTGAATCTCATAACTTGTTTACTTCAAAGGATAATCGTGCTTCTAAATATGCTGCGTCAATCCCAGATTGTCTGCAGAACTGTAATGCAATTAGGAGCTATTACTGAATTCGGCCCTTTTCCCCAGTGAGATCTAAGAATTCCTTTGCTGCTTAACCTAGTTCCAATAAGGTAGTTCTAGTCTGTGTGTTGGGGTGGGGAGTGCATTGCTGTCTGTCTCCACTGGAGATGTTCCTTCACTTCCTGGCCGTGGAATGTCCCAAGAGACATTTCAGTTTAAATATGGAAACCAGTAGTCCTGGAAATAGGGGACGTCAATAAAAACTAGTCAAGTGTAGCGATGATCAATGAGATGCTAATATTTCCGAGTTCATGCAGGATTAGGTAAATTTGTATGCAAATTCAGGCAGCTTGAAAATGGACAAATCTAGTCCCACCAAGGTTTAAATTGATTGGTCCATTTTCAAGCTATGTATATTTGCATAAACCATTACATAAACCTGCATGAACTTGGAAACATTTGCATCTCATTGATAATCCATAATCAAGAATTCTAAAGTCTGGTACACTCTTTCAATTATGATTGTTGAATCACTGACCATTTGTACCACCACCTCTATGTAGTGTGAGAGTTTTCTTCCCAATCTGCTGATACTATTCAATATCTGTTGACTCTCATACTACATAAAGGTGGTAAAATTAGTCAGTGATTGGCCAATCATAATTGTGTACCAGGCTTTACTCTTCCCCACCTTTTGTCAGCAGTGCTAATTTGCATACATTCCTGGTTATATCCCTGGAACACAATACCAACATTTTGCCATTAGGGATGATCAGTGAGATGCGATTAGTGCCAGCTTGCATAGATATTCAAATTGTATGCAGCTGGGAAATGGACCAATCAAATGAACTCCCTGTTGACTTTCATTTTCCCAATTCTGAACTGAATGCAATTTACATTAAGGTAGGGTGTATGCTTATCCCAATTGCTAACATTTTCCTTGCATCCAAAATCGCATTCCATTGCAAGTCAGAGGGATGACTGGCACTTGAATGCAATTTCTGCATGCAGGGAAAAGTGAACAAGGGTAATACCTACAGGGTAATCTTGCACACCATATGCGATTTTCCATTGACAAGCTGCTTTTGAATGAACTTACACGTTTAGACACACATGCTCAACAAATTGCGTGCAGAAAATTGTTTGCTTTCCACAGTGCTGAGCGTGCTCGCTGCCTAAATTTACACTTAAAGGAATACTATCAATTCACATATTTTTTTCAATTGACACAGGAATTGTTTGGGAAGTGCTGCTAAGTACTGGTGTATACATTTTAGTAGCAACTTCTTTGTTAACTGTTAGCAAAATACTTTCAAAGTTTACTGACGCCAAAACTGACGGCTTACTGAGGTATGAGGAGAGGGGAAATTCCCCTCACACTTGATCAGTTAACTCTATGTGTAGCTCTGTGTGTGACAGAGAAAAGAGCTCCCAACAGCTGCAGCTCCTGTGTCCTGTGTTTCTGACTGAAGTGTCTGAAGAGAGTAGAGGAAATGTACTGTAACTAATTGTCACAGCTTTTCATACTGTTTTTGCTTTCAGAGTTTGATATGGTTGATATTTGCGTTCTGTAGTCTGATATGCAACCCTGGCTGTGCATTGAAGCAGACACATCTTCTGCAATTGATTTGTCCCAATATAGCTAAATCCTACCCTCAATAAATTACAGTTTTTGCCTCTGATATTTAACATGAAAAGTAGGACAATTTTTATACAGCTACTTAGACATTATTTGCACACTGTCATTCTAGAACATTTGGGTATCGATAGTATTCCATTAAGCAAGTGGGAAATATTAGCATTTTACTGACCATTTCTAGTTGTCATGCAATTTTCATTGAAAGTGACCTCTGGGAATGTACTTAAACATCTGTCATCACATGTTAAAGTTATAGTGCTAATATGTATTAATCGGCAGCTAGGTAGTAAGTTTTGGAATATCTTCAGCATTTTTCATAAACCATTAACTCTTTTTAAACTAGACATTTTCCATCTTGAATCGACTGTCATGTTTAACTGTTCAGCTAAATAAAGATTTCATGAAAAAAGAGCCAGTGTCTTCATTTACAGACCTGTAGAAAAGCAGGGACTCTGGGGGACCTCCTATAAATACATATCTCAGCATGCATCTTGGTAGGCACTATCTTGTGGAGATTACCGTATGATCAAAAACCAAGCCATAGATTAACCGTTTTTCATCATAAAGAGGTAAAGAAATTCTCCAAATAAAGACTGGGCAGTATATAATCCACCAAAGCTCACATTCAAGGTGTCTGTTTCACATCAATACAGGCCATACCCCAAGCCACTCCCGCACCATGCAAATCGCACATTTTTTTGTACACTATGTACTGTAGCCTGTTACTTTAATAATAAGCAGCTCTTCACATTTAACCATATTTATGCAGTTATTTTGCATGTAAATGCGTAATTATCAGGCATAAGGCCTGTGATTTATCAGCATGTTCATAGACAAGTGAGAATGATCCTAAAGTCTGCAGGGACCCCAGCAGAAAACTGCATAATGTTCCTCTATACTAGCAAGTCAACCTAATATTTTAACTCCTTTGTTAGCAAGTCGTTCTAATAACCTGCCCATTACATTTTCATATTATCCTCAGCAATAGTCAGCAAGATGCCTCTAATTCAGACTTGCATGTAAAAGTATTAAAAACTACGCATAACTTGGAACTGGACCAATAAGATGCAGTCCCTTCTGATTTTGATTGGCCCGGTGCCTAGATGTCAGCAGATTGTATTACATTTCCACGCAAGTGGGAATTATTAGTACCTCATTGGCCATCTCTAAGTATCATATTGGCCTTTTATGTATTATTTATTATAAGATTCCCCCCAGGATGCAATGGCTTTGGCCTTTGCAGAAATCGAGCCTTGTCTGGAGTTAGAATGCCTTCCTAAAGGCTCAGACACACATCAGACCATAGTCTTTGGAAAATGAAAGATCACTGACCAATTTTACCACCCTTCATATAATATGAGAGCCATAACTACACAGTCTATTCTATGGAGCTGAACTCCCCATCAGACAGAAATCTTTGCAAGAAGCTGCACACACAGATGCTGTAGACATTCAAAAGATCAGTATCTGCAAAAGATCTGTTCCTGCAAAAGATCAGTTCCTGCAAAATGCATTCATAGTCTATGATATCTGCAGATCATCATACACACCTTATTTAACAAACATTCATCTGCAGATCAGATCCAACAAGATGGATTTTCAGATCTGCAGATGATTGTCTGATCTGCAGATGAATGTCAGTTAAACAAGGTGTGTATGTGTATGATGATCTGCAGATCTCATAGACTATGAATGCAATTTGCAGGAACGGATCTTTGGCAGGAACAGATCTTTTGCAGATACTGATCTTTTGTGTCTGTACAGCATCGGTGTGTGCAGCATCTTGCAAAGATTTTTTCTGATGGGGAGTTCAGCTCCATAGAATAGACTGTGAAGGTATGGCTCTCATACTACATGTAAGTGAGTAAAATTGGTCTGTGATCTTTCATTTTCAAAAGACTATGGTCTGATGTGTGTATGGGGCCTAAGAGTTAGAAAATGTTCCATCAGTATGGAAACTAGAATACAATCCCTCTGAATACATCTGTATAGAAGGGAAAGCCTGACAGAGGAATGAGTTGAGTGATACAATTAATAAAACAGGATAGGGTTACAGGCAAGGCTGGATTTATATTGGGGCTCCCCTTCCAAGCACAGCAGTGCCCCTCCCAGGACCCTCTTTCATGCACAGCTCTTTTGGACATCCGCTTCCCTTTTCATGTGTTGCCCCCCATTTTCAGCCTCCTCTTTCATATGTAGCCAACCCTATTTCATGTCCAGGTATCCCCTTGGGCTGCAGCCGCCCAAGGCCCGGGCTTTGGTGGTCTTTCCAGAAATCAGGCCCTGGATACAAGGAGGCTGCCAGATCAGCAGGTAGCAACACAGCAGTGTTTAGTATATGTGTACAAGCTGCTGATGTAAGGCTTCTGCAAAGAATATGCAGCCATGCATTTGTGTTTGTTTGGTTTTTGGTTTTTTTTTTTTCCAATTGCACAATCCGTGATGAACTGTAATAATTTTGATCAGGTACCATCCCCGTGTATTTGGCATATTTGACCCTAGCACAGAGCCTGTACGCATTCAGCATTGCCGGTGAAGTCATACACCGTAAAAGCTCTATTTTCTGTGACTTTGACAGCTGGTAAAGTCAGAATTCGATGCAACAATGGTCTTCCTCGGCATGAAACTTCTCACATGCTATTGGATTTTTTGCTTCCACCTTTCTACTGAGGCATTCACAGCTACTTTCATTGCTTGTCTTGTTTTTTTCAATCTCTATTCAAGCTGTTTTTTGTTCGGCTTTACCCTACAGGCATGAGCTTGTTTAGGTAGGAATATGGAGAGGAGATTGTGGCCTTGGGCACTTTATCATGGATGCACAACGGAGTTCACCTGTTTCAAATAGCCCTAAAAATAGCAGTAGCCCAAATTGCTGCAGTGATGTTGCCAAATGGCCGTCACAAAGCCTCCTTGTGTAAAGGAGTGTCCACCACAACGGCCTCACTGTCAACGTCACATTGCGTTTGCATTGAAATTCAATGTTCTGCACTACAATGCTGCCATTACGACGTACCATAAGTCTCCTCTGAGAACCTGACCTAAGCTGTATACATCCAGTCCTTAAAGTGAACCTGAACAGGACAGAAGGAAGCATAGAGAAATGCACTCTGTATATATTTGGAGAGTGTAGCCTGTCTAATTCCCCCTCATCTGTGTCACAAGTTGTAATTCGATCTCAGCTGAATCAGCTGGCTGCAGAGCAGCTAACTAGTAAACACAGGGTGTTAACAACAATCCGTCTGCTTCCGTGAAAGCAAGAAATGGACACACTGCAGATTTATTGCAGGGTTTGTATCAGCTGTAATAAGAAAATGGTTTTCTGTAAAGGTTAGTATATTGTTGCTTAGCTTTTAGAGCAGTGGAAGTTCTGAGTTCAGGCCTGCTTTATAGGATTATCACAGTGGATATTTTTTTTTTCTAGTCAAACAGTTGATTGCCTGGTATAATTTACATTCTCTCTTGGAGAAATAACTCGCAGTACTGACTGTGCTGTTGTGACGGTATCTTATCTTTTGCCTGAGGTTATTAATAATACATTTTAAAAAGGAAACTAGAGACTTTATCATGGGAAGAATGCAAGATTATTAATACAAGAACTGGTGTAAACCTAGGAACAGCGCTATCTTTTATATAGATTACAGCTTTTATGTGATGCAAACATTGAATCTGGGCACTAGAGCAACTCTAAATGATATCTGATTGGATATTGTTCAGACATCCCTATTCTTTGTGTGATCAGTGCTGATTAGAGCACAAGGTGCTACAGGTGGGAGTGCTACATGAACAACTGCTGCTGCATCGTGCAGTACCAAGCAGGCTGCTGTGTCATGGGTGTAGCAATAACCCTGCGACCTCTGCCATCGCAGGGGGGCCCTGAGGCTTTGGGGGTCCCTCTTCCTCCCTCTCTGCAATCACAAATGCAGGCAATTAGCAAAAACGCTCAGTTTGCTGACAAAAACGTTTCCTGCCATGCAGAGTAGCGAGTAGTGAGAATGTCTGTTATTGCTTCCTGCTTCTAGATGCTGCTTCACAGCAGAACACTCTCTGCTGCCATTCGGCGGCTCCCAGACATGTGACCCTCATGGGGTTTGGGTACCAAGGGGGCCCCATGCCATCATTTTTGCAGGGGGACCCTATTAAATCTAGTTACGGCCCTGTGCTGTGGCATTAAGAATGTTTGATAAAATCTCTTTTGGAATTGTGTCTGTCTTCTGGCACAAGGTGGTGCCAAGTAAACTGTGGATATTTGGACAAATACTGAGAGTTTACCTGATGTACCATTACATATACGTGTTGTGGTGGGGGTGTCGGGGCACCCTGTAGAAAAGGCACAAGAGACAAAAAGGCGGGAGCCCAGTAGTGCAATACGTCAATGCAAGGATGGAAGAAATTGGTGAGAATAGGAAAGCTACTCACAAAGAAGGGTTGCAAGGGGCAACCAACCGCAGGAAGCAGGTGGAGACCATAAACCCGACTCCACTCGGGGCGGTTCCTATTTGTGCATTACATATACAGGCTCTTTTGGGGGGTGAGCTGAATTGCACAGATCTGTGAAAAGACAGTGTAATTACAGGACCACTATAGTCATGTATGTAATAGCAGTAGAATAACATATTCAGTTTACTTGGTGGAAGAAAAATGCTCAGCAGCTCCACTGTCTGATACCTGCCCATCCTTCTTCTGTCAGCAGGCTGTTGATGAGGACATGAAATCCTCATCTGTACTTCCTTACTGCTCGATCTCACCCACCTGGCAGTTCTCTGCATACAGCTGCTGATCTGTCACTTACTGCAAAGAATAGCCGTTCAGTTGGCCATACATGGATTGATAATGGCGCTATCTGGCAAGCGATTCATCACTGCCCTATTGCAAATATAGTGGGTAGTAATGATCACTTCTACCACCCTTGTCCATTCATTCCCAATTAGACTTCTGTAGAGATGTAAAAATGTGATGGTGATGGGGAACCTGTTACGCTTGTGGCAGAAATAGACTGTGCATCAATCCCCCTCCTGCGTGATGGAGATTTTCCAGCATGCAAACCCACCTTTGTAAACTGCCCAGATCTCTAAAACGGATAGTTGGGCATTTTGGGCAAATGATTACAGATAAAGGGGATCAAATTGGTGGGGTAAATCAAACCATGTATGGCAAACCATACACATCTTGTCTGAGGGATACAGCAAGTAAAGAGGATGTTTCCTATCCCATCACTAGCTCTGCCAACAGACAGTCGTACTTACTTGAAGTTCAGTTCAGGGAAGGAGAGAACTCTGTGACATCTGACTGGGCTGTTTGAAGGCCTGTTTGGACCAATGAGAATCCTCACTCAGAATTCCCATTGGCCAGTTTAATGGACCAATGGGGAACCCTGGCAGGAAGTTTGAAGAGTCTTTTTTTTTTTTTTTTTTTTTTTTTTTTTTTTTTTTTTTTTTGCTAGGCCTCCCATTTAACAGTATGCAGAAGAGCTGCAGCAGTGGTCCCGGCAGTGTCGGCGCTGCTGCATCAGGGAGCAATGGTGCCAGGGAAGCCTGACATAGGTCCAGCAGATGCCAGGACAGTGTACGTGTGGCCAGTACTGAAGAGGTGGACATTGAGAGACTGTCAGAGTGCCCAGTACTAGTGGCAAGCGCAGCAAATGTCAGGAGAGTGTTGGGGTGTCTGGAATACTGTGGTGGCAGACAGCAAGAGAATATTGGGGTGCCTGGCACTGTAGTGGCACTATGCCAGTGCTGTGTATTATATTGGCGCTTTATGAATCCAATAAATAATAATAATAATGCAGAGGTGCAACTGTTTAACAAAGCAAAATAACATATCTATTTATGATCAGTGCTGTGGTGCTGAAAGACAGCTCCACAGTGCCAAATCTGACCTGGAAAACTCCAGGATTATGTAAATAAAAGTATTCACCTAGGTATATCATTTATTGTAATTTAAGTTTAAATGTGCTTTTCTTTATAATTTGCTTTTTTTTAAAACGTTTTTCTGCTTCTGCTAATACAGCATACTGTATTTTAGAGTGAGCTCAAATGTACTTACAATAGGTTTTTGGTCAAGCTTCCTGCTGTCAGTCAGATTAAGCCAGCCCAGTCATTTATTGTCTTTAGAGAGACATTTTCTTTTGTGCTGTTAATTCAGTTTGGTTTTATGTATCAGTTGCACTCAACCAAAAAGCATGAGTTACACAGCCGGCTATAGAGAGCATGGAAAACTCCTGCCACTTATTACATGTACAGGACAAACTATTTTTAACCACTTGAGGAGCACAGGTTTACACCCCCCAAGTGGCAAGGCAATTTTTCCCAATACAGCACACTGCATTGCACAGCCATACAACTTACCACCCAAATTAATCTAACCTCCTTTTCTTGTCACTGGTAGGGCTTTCTTGTGGTAGTCTCTGATCGCTGCTGCGATCGTTAGTTTTCTTAATAAAAAAAGAGCTCTTTTCTTTTTAAATGAATGCAGTTCCCCCTCCCTCCCCCCTTCCTTTCCTAAATTGGCCCTAGGCTGCGATCCATACTCTTTACCTCCTCTCATAGGCATCAGTCTATGAGAGGGTCGCTCAGATGCCACTCGGAGGGACAGCTGAGTGTCCCCTGTACAGCTCTGCGCTCAATTGCAGTGCTGTACAGATTTAAATCCTTTTTTTCAGTTAACATCCTGCCAGCCGTGATTGCAGGCTGGCAGGCTGATCATGGAGCTCCTTGTTTCTGCAGGGGAACGATTGCACATGCACGAGCGTTCCCTGCTAATCTCCGCCCCCAGGACTTGACGCCAATCTGTGTTGGGCAGTCTGGACTGGAGGGGGTTAGAGCTACAAACTGAAAATCATGGTTTTATTAAATGCCAAATGTTATGAAACTTCATGGTATCATCCTGTAATACTAGTAAAAGATTACAGGTAGTAGGAAATAGAAAACAGGTATACACTTGGCTCTGCATATGAACATGTTTGTTTTCCTGCTGCAAGTCATACTTACAGCTCATAGTACATATACTGTACATGATGCTAAGGCTGGTATACACAATTCTGTTTCCCGTCAGATCAACGGGTCAAATCGATAATTTCCAGCATGTCTGAGAATAGGTTTGATTTTCAGATCACTACTGCACAAAATCGATCCCGTTCACAATTGGAAGAAGATCGAACATGCTGGAAATTATCAATTTGACACGTTGATCTAATAGGAAATAGCATTATGTCTGCCAGTCATAAGACTTAAGGTGTGTACACACATCCAATCTTAATTGGCCAATTTTACAGCTTTCTTGTAGTATGAAAGCTTACTTACACAATCTATTCATAGTGTACAAAATCCTCATAATAAATGGAAGTTTTAAAATTGGCCAATCAAGATTAGATGTGTACATGAACCGTTGAGTATTTAGTCTGCAGTGAGGCCTTCAGCTAGTATGTGAGTCTAAGGACACTACAGAGCAATGTTTGGTGAATGAATTTTGCAGTTCATTCTTCATTTTTACTATAATTATGTATAAATGATTTGCTGCTTGCTTTTTTGGCAGTTGGACCCAGTTGTAAACAGCTTTTATTTCCCACAATGCAATGCGGTTCACGGACAGGAAACTGTCAGGACCAAGGTCCTGACATCACACTGTGGGAGGGGTTTCACCACAATATCAGCCATACAGAGCCCCCTGATCCGTTTGTGAAAAGGAAAATATTTCTCATGGGAAAGGGGGTATCAGCTACTAATTGTAATTAAGTTCAATTCCGTGTGTGTGTGTGTGTGTGTGTGTGTGTGTGTGTGTGTGTGTGTGTGTGTGTGTGTTCCGTGCTCATTTGTTGGGGGTTTGTTGTTTTCGACACTTGGGTATTTTGGATGAGTAACAACCCAATGTTCAACACTGCTGTTTTTAGCCTTTGTATGTCAACTTTGGCCCTAGGTATTTGCTTATTAAGGGCTGTGGCTTGACCAGGGGTGTGATTCAGTGATTTCAGTTAAGGGAAATATGTATATTCAGGTTGTGGAGTGAAGGCTGTAGTGGTAGATTCATTTATGGGTTAGAGATGGGCTGAACAAGGTTTTAGGTGGCAAGTTGTGTTTAGACATCAGGTTAAAGGTTAAAGACACACTGAAGCCTCCATAAAACTCAGCTTTTATCGCAGATTAATGTTAAGCATTAATGCCCTCCCTAAAATGTCGCATCCCCACGGCTGATCTCGCAATTAAAACCCCAAAAATCCTGGGGCAAAAATCCACGACTTCCCTGGTCATGGAATTTGCTGCCCGGGGAGGTAGAGCTTTAGGCTGTAGCTCTGCCTCCATTCGCGTCAATCTGCGCTGATCGTCGCCTCTCTCCGCCCCTCTCAGTGAAAGAAGATTTCGGGGTTTTAATTGCGAGATCAGACGTGTGGATGCGGCATAGGAAAGGGCATTCATGCTAAACAATAATCTGCAATAAAAATGGAATTTTTTTGAACGCTTCAGTGTCTCTTTAAGAAGGTTGCTATGAAAAATAGGTTAATGTTAGCAGAATGAAAAAACCGCAACCAAAAACCGTGTTGCTGTTTTACATAACAGGCTTTTTACCAGTTTCATTAAAACGGACCAGAACTCAGGACTTCTGCTCTAAAAAAAACCCCCAAGGATCAGCATAATAATCTTTAAAGAAAACATTACAATAAATTTGCAGGGTGTCTACTTCCTGCCTTCATGGAAGCAGACATAGTGTTAACATCCTGTGTTTACAAATTAGCTGCTCTGCCGAGGCAACGAGCTGAACCAGCTGAGAGATCAAATTAAACTGGTGATTAGTCACAGATGAGGAGGGAGTAGACAGGCTAAACTCTCTAAATAGAGGGCCCATTTCTCTCTTTTTCTTCTGTCCTGTGCAGGTCAGGTTCAGTTCAGGTCCACTTTAACAAAATTTCACTACCAGGATCTCGTTCAATAGCTAAAATAAATACACTTTGTAATGTTGCCCCGAAGTTCAGACAAATCCGTAAGACAGCATTATTGTGTAGGCCTGTGCATGGATCTAAATGAATGTTTTTATCCACTGTGGGATGACATTAGGAACCTGTGACTTAGCATGCTGTTTTCTCTGCGGGATACTTTGTGCTGTGCTGTGATATTCCCTCCTCTTCAGTTGATATTTCAAAGCTCTGGTTTCAGCCAACCCCTTCTGATTTATTTTTGTCTCTAGTCTTTTCCCTCAGACACTTTTTCCCCCCTCCCTGCACTATTCTTGTCTTCATCTGACAGTTAGCTCCATGACCCCTTTATCTGAGTATCTGTACAATCTCCCAAGCAAGAGTGAGATTTTTGCCGGGAGCTCAGTGTCGGGGTTAATATCAATCTGTCCCCGGATCTGTCTCTAACCTTCAGCATCTCACGTCAGTGCAGCACAAATACACCCTAGGCTGCAGCTCTGCTCCCTCAGAATACATAAAGCAGAGGTGCATCTCTCGCCAATCAATAGGAAGAGGCTGTGCAGCCATAATTATACAGAAATGACTACAGCTATATTTTAGCATGTTTTTATTTTTAGGGAAATGTGTTTGTGCATCACCTTAGCTAAGATTAATAATGTCATGCACATCATCTACAGAGCCTCATGACTGTGTACGTGTGAAAACCTTAATTTGATGTCACACCATTTGGAGAACGTGTCATAGTTGGTGTGCGTCTTGTCACTGTATATTTTATCAGCTAAGTGTATATATGAAATATTTTATCTTTGTCTTGATGTAAATTTCCAGTGTGGATGCATTAGCTCTGCTGCCGGAGAAAGAATGTACTCCTTTTCTCATTAGTTACCCAAGATAATACAAAAACTTAAGTATGTTTACCATATAATGTAAGAGATTTCTCTGTTAGCCTTTTTATGGGTTAAAATATCGCACTGCTATTAAGGTGGCCATACATGAGCATAGGGTATTGGACATTGATCTATTACTCCCTGATAGGAAGTAGATGGGAAAGTAGTGATTTACTACCTTTCACAGCTTTATCTTAATCAGATTTCAGCAGTAATCGGGTTGAGAATTCTTCGAACAGTTGTACCTTCTAGCTTTGTATTGATTTATGCCATGCAAAGCTATGTGGCCTTTGATTCCCTGACACTCCTCCCAACCTCACCCCCTTCACTTCCTCCCACTCAATTAAAATTACCGCCATGCTTGATCACAGCTTTGATTGATAAACCATTCAAAATTGTTTGGAAGTGTATCGATCTCCTTGCAGGCGGTTAGTAGATCACTAGCAGATATGATCAAAGTGTTTGAGCTTGCTAGGAAAGTAAAAGTTATAGAACAGTTACTGGTCACCTTCAGCCGGAAATCCATGATATACGGAAGGCCATGTTTGCTAACACCATCTAATATGTGGTTTGGAAAGCAAAAAATGGTAACCTGGTTTTAAAAATGGCTTGGAAATCTCTGGTCAGACCACAGCTCAGTATCACTCTTTTGGGGCAGGGACTAGAATTGGGCAAAATAAATAGTGGGATTCTGCTAGATTTAAATATGATTTCAGTTCAGTTTTCAAGGAAAACCTAGTATTATTGCTGTTGTGTTGGCCTTGGTTTGTCTATTTTGACCGATAAGGGCAGGTTTCTAAGTAACAGCAGAACCATGTCACATGGACTTTTTAATTGTTCTTTGACTCGATCCTGTGACTAGTGACAGTATTCTTCTAAAATTGGGACAACCTTCAGTAACTGGGCAACTGAAGGTAGAATATTCCGATATGTTACGTTCATGTTGCAGCATCTAAAACAAGGGTGTCCAACTCCAGTCTTCGGGGCTATATCCTTGCCAGTGGTTTGGATTGACAGAGAAATTAAGAAATTTGTTTTATTTGATGAAGCACACCTTTCCTAATTCAATCCCAACAATCAATTTGAGTTGTGCAAAAACTGTGTGAGGACTTGGGCCCCTGAGGAGTGCAGTTGGGCATCCCTAGTCTAGATGCATGTGATGGAGACCTGTTGAAGCAACAGAGTTGCCCATGTGACATAGGCCATAGGCTTAGAAGATCTGATCTACCTCCTTCAACAGACAGCAACATAAACTGCTAAGCTGGGTAACCCACAGCAACAAATCAATATTCACTTAATTGAAACTAGATCAGCATGAATGGGATTTTTCTGATATTCAAAACTATTTTAATCTTAGGTCAATAAATCCATAGTAGTTAATTATTTCTTGTACTGTGGATCAGATCAACTTCAGATCAAGAAAGCGACCACTTTGATGGCCATACAAAAACTGCAGAGGCACCAGTTGGCAAGAACCATATTACACAATCTGCGAACAATGATTATTCTTATAGATGGAGTAGTTACGATTGTCTCATTGACAGCATGAACCATTTTTTTGAAAGCATCATGGTGCAATCTGTTAAGGTTTCAAAACATGCAATATGAAAAATGACTTCAAATATCAAAATATACAATTACACACCGCAGTTTATACAAGTAGACTGATTGGTTTCATTATATTTGAACAAAATCCTATATTCAGAGAAACAAACAAAAAATATCTATAGGTGAAATCCACTGTTTCTCTCTTTCTTCATACCTGCAGAGCCAGCTTTATGAGTCCTTGTTGCTTAGCAAATGGTTGCTAAGCATCCCTTCTAATGACAGTACAGCACTGAGCCCAGTTGTGGCTAAGCTGGACACCAAGCTGGGAACTGCCAAGCAAAGTCCAGCACCCTTTCCACTGTTAAGGATTCCTAATGCTTCTCACACTCCAGTGACTTCACATCCACTCTAACATTTTCTTGGTATTGAAAAATATCTAGTGGTTTAGCTCCCATTGAAATGTGAGAAGCTGGAACTTTTTAAATAAAAAGATTAAGTCTGCAAGGGATGACTGATTCTGTTCATAGCCAATATGTTCACAGCGCATTGCATGATACTCAATTGAAGAAGGCCTGAATTGGTGCTCTGTAGCTGTCTCATAAGGGTCATGATGGAGCATTCCAGTAGAACTCACTGTCATAGAACATACTTTCTGGCACTTCGTTTTATCATTCCAGATAGGCTACTGTTCAGTGTTCATTTAATCCTTTCATTTATCTGCTGCTTCACCTTCCACTGATAATATGCAGTAAGACTAGGAGGATGTATTAATGGTTTTAGCCTGTATGACAACATTTCTCCTAAGATTGAGGCTCACATCACAGAGTGACGTACGTGCTTTTAATAGCTTATCCCTGGATTGCACAATATATACATATTCCACCAAATTTACTTTTTATCGATGATATTTCTGCTGTGAGTCATGGGATACAGTGATATGGTGAATAATGTAGGTGAGACTGAAATGTACGTGGCTCGCTTCTGCTTGGGTAGGCAATCTTCCTCCATAGCATACCATAATTCTTTCTGCTCACACTTTTTTTTTTTGTTTCTCATCCACCTTAGCACTCCGCCCACACAATGACTCTCTACCACGGGATATCTAGAATACCTGAGATCTCACATTTAGGCTATGTACATTTATCTTTGGGCATGACAAGCTTCTATTTCTCCCAGAAAGCACAGTGTCCTGCTGTGAGACAGAGTTAGCACATTTTCACACTAAAACCAAAGTATAATGAAGTTACCCAGCATCTATTATAGTACAATCTCCATAGCCTTACATGGGGGCACCAAAAGATGTTTCTGCTCAGTGTCCTCATCTCCTTCCTGCTTTGCTTTCCTTCATCTCAAAAGTAGCTCTGTTTTCTATGTATACATCTGCAAACATTCATGCTTTCTCATATGGCTGTTTGTCCTTTTGACATTTCCACCATAGTCCCCATGAATCCCCACATCTTTTGCTCCTCAGGATCTTAGCATGGTTACAATGATGCTTCCTTACTGACAACGCCTCTCACTAGCATATATTTATACATTTTTTCCCCTCCTTCGCTGTCATCCCCCCTTCTTTCAAAATTGCCATTACTTTGAGCTAAAATGACAGGCAGGCATTATTCTTCTACAAAGCTGAAGGCTGAAGCCCACATTTCCAACCTTGATGGGTAGCTTTATTGTTTCACATAAGTTATCACAATCACCGTTAACAAACATAGATAAACACACCGATAATAAAGAAACAGTGATTTTTCTGTATTCATGGCACACATAGAGCGGTATTCCTTTTCTAATACCTGTGCGTTCTTTCCTTTCCTCACTGGTATCCCTCCTTTGTGACAGCTCTGCTGCCCTTCTTGCCTTTTGTACGTGTATTTTGTGGTAAGCAGAACATTTCCAGGGGCACGTAAGCGGAGTGCAGGGCTGAGGACTTTTCTGGACACTTCATTTGCTCCCGTATGTTTGGGTTTTTTTCTTGTTTCACTGCATCCCACGTTCTCTCTGACCCTCTGATAGATCCCACAGGAGATGTAGGACCTTGTGTGCAGGACCAATCCTTTCACACAGCCCCATTATCCCACAGACACTATTAGGCCTTGTTGTCACCCCAGAAGCTATCCTTTGGAGGATCCACAGAGAGAGCTTGTTCTAGACATCAGTCTTCTCCAGCCAGTCTTTTTTTTTTTTTTCCTCAGATCTGTTAACCCATCAGAGAAAGTCTCAATCCTTTTTTGCCTTTAATCTGTCTGCTGATATGTACCTTCCTCATTGAATTAATCTTTATAGCAAGTGAGACACAGATATATATTAGCAGACTGCAAATTTTGCTCATAAAATCCTCCGCTTATTTATCTCCATTTGGGACCTAGAAAAAAAGATGCTTGAAATCTTACAATCTCAGGGTCCCTTCATTTCTAAATGAGTAGGAGGGAAAGCAGAGCAACTCATTTCATCACCTCTAGAAAGCAAGGCAAAGGAAGAGTTGATCAGACATTTTCATCTGTTTTCTGTAGATACGTATTGGCTTTAGCAGGATTTCAAAATCTTCCGATAGCATCCAAAGGATACACAGAGAATGTACTTGGGAGGCATCATAGCAGCCAGGAATCCAGGATCAAACTCCACATCGGTTTGCTGCAGCTGTTATAGGGGTTAAAATCCCGACAGGAAAGTGAGAAATATGAAAGGTTGAGATCCAGACAGAGCAAGAGAAAAACCTGCAAGCACCTGACCACCATCATACAGGACACAGATGGTTTCCCCAGGTGATCAGAAGCCTCACAGCACTTTGCACATATCCTTTTCAGCTGACACAAGAATATCGCATTGAAAGGATGAATAAAACTGGCTTATTTTTTTTCTTCTTTAGCCAAGCTGTATAAAACATTTCTTTTCTGCTCCCTGGTACATCCGAATGTTCTCCCTGGTCATTCCAGAGCTTCGGTGGGTGGCATCATTCTCCCCTCCATCCCAGGTGAAAGCAGACAATGCAGAATGGATGTAACATAGAGGAGCCGGAGATGTGAGAGGGACCTGATACAGCGAGCAGCCTGAGCCTGGGGTGGTGGAGGGCAGAGTGAGAAAGGGAGGAGAGAATCAGGAGGAGGAGGGGAGAGAAAGTAGCTTTTATCCCAGCCGCACTGCTGTGCCTGCACAGCATCTTAAGCTGTGATTTCTTTTTAACCCTTTAAAAAGGATGTAGATGCTCTTTACTTGCTACATCAAAACTGTTTAATTTCAGCACGTTTAACTTTGTATTTCTAGAAAAAAGGTTGTTATTTTATGTGGCTGCTACATAACTCCTGCAGATAGTAGTAGGATTCCGCACAGAAATTGCCACGGTCAGATGTAGCTTTCTCTGTTTTGGTACATTATACTTTTCTTTTAATTTTCTGATCACCTTGCTGTTTTGTAGCATTGCTTATTACAAAAGAGTGGTGCATCTGTCTCCTTTATTTGTCCTTGTTAAGAGGCAGGCACCAATTTGGTATCCAGTTAGACAGTTTGCCTAAAGGAATAGAAGATTGCCAGCGACGTCTCAGGTGCGCTGTGGAATGTGACTGCACCCCTGACTAGCATTCTGCACAGTCCTGCTGAGATGCTGAGGCACTACACATCACTGTGGTAGCAGGCTGGAAGGTTGTGGCTATTCCAATTTGGATTCGGATACCTTCCATCTGTGATGTTATGCAAATGGCACTGCTAGGCAGTCTGTCATGGCCAAATGTAGTGATGCTGGTGATTGTAAAGAGAAATGTAACCAAGGCATCTAAATCCAACACACTGTGCATGCTTAGCTGGTACCTCCCATACATGTGCAGGTGGGGTTTTGTGTTGTGGATTAACTACCAGTGTGTATATCTGTAAAGCATGCACTGTCTGTAAGCTTGTGTATAGTTTTAGGCAACTCTGACCTAAATTATACGATTTGGCCTATATCATTAGTAGCAGAAGCTGTAGAAGTATAGGTCCTGTAATAACACAGTGTTGGACTGTAGAATAGCAGATCATTGCCTGCAGGCAGAGAGTTCAGTGGCGTTTACATACTTGCCTCACAGTGCTTCATAGGCATATATTTAGTGTACATCTTTAGTATCATGCTATGAACTATCATAGTGAGGGCAGTGTTACATGAGTCTGTTGAAACCAACTGAATTGCTAGCAGGAATCATAAAGTAACAGTGGCAGATAATCAAGCATGTGACTGTTATGCCCTGGAGTAAGAGGTATCCTCATGAGCGTAGAATGATTACATTGTCCTTATGTGTCCTATAATTTTTCTGAAAGGAAATGAATAGTGTATTGTAAAGCTAAAATTAAGGTTTTGCTAATTTGCACCAGAGTTCCTTTCCCTTCCCTGCCCATTAGTGCCCCAGGTTTAACAACAACAACAACAACAAGTCTCCAAATACCTTTGTTTATAAAGGCATCTAATTGTGGTTGGTATAAATGACCTGTTGCATAAACACTAACAGACGAATATTTAAAGAGACTCCGTAACAAAAATTGCATCCTGTTTTTTATCATCCTACAAGTTCCAAAAGCTATTCTAATGTGTTCTGGCTTACTGCAGCACTTCATACTATCACAGTCTCTGTAATAAATCAATGCATCTTTCCCCTGTCAGACTTGTCGGCCTGTGTCTGGAAGGCTGCCAAGTTCTTCAGTGTTGTGGTTCTGCTATGAACTTCCCCCTTCCAGGCCCCTCTATGCACACTGCCTGTGTATTTATTTAGGATTAGAGCAGCTTCTCTCTTCTCTTATCTTTTACAAGCTGGATAAATCCTCCTCTGAGCTGGCTGGGCTTTCACATACTGAGGAATTACATACAGGCAGAGCTGTCTGCACTCTGCAGGAAGAAACAGCCTGACACTTCAGTGGAAGATAGCTGCAGGGGGAAAGAAACACACAAATGATCTCTTGAGATTCAAAAGGAAGGGTGTATACAGCCTGCTTGTGTATGGATGTATTTTCTATGTGTGGACATACTGTACATCAACCTACTTCCTGTTTTGGTGGCCATTTTGTTTGTTTATAAACAAACTTTTTAAAATTGTTTTTAACAACTTTTAATGCGGCAAGGAGCGGCGAAATTGTGACAGAGGGTAATAGGAGATGTCCCCTAACGCACTGGTATGTTTACTTTTGTGCAATTTTAACAATACAGATTCTCTTTAACTATTCTGGGTTTTGGGGGGGGGGGGGGGGGTCGTATGGCTGGATAGTGTACTCTGCCTGAAGTACCTTTTAATTGGGCTTGATTAACTAAGCCTTGACAACATTTCCATGCACAGACGGCTAACCTACAGGCAGCCAGTTAACCTACAGCTAGTTTACAGTACGTTCTTGATTTGTGAGGACCCTGGCTCACCCAGAGGAAACGTATGTATAAACGCAGAGAGAAGCCATCAGGATTCCCCGGAGGCTTGGTAATACATGGGAACAGATTTCTGAATAGCTGACGGGAGACCAGAGGTATAGGCTGCAGTAAATCTAATAAACACTGTAGATAATGTCAGCGCTGTACTTGACTCCTGTATGATGGAAGTTGTTACCGAACATGTTGGAGAATACGGAAACCAGATTTTGACATTCAGAATATAAAGTACAATTCCTTATAACAATCATAGTAGATTTCCATCCTGCACTAACCTGGTGGGTTGTCATGAGCTTAGCAACTTCTGGTGAACACCTTGGATATTGAGTTTCGTATACCATTGGATATTACTAGAAGAGCTGCAATTAAGTCATGATGCAGGCTACTGAGAAAAGGAATTGTAACTGTCCAAAGGTTGCTATCCCCCCCCCCCCCCCCCCCCCCGCACCACAATGAAATTGCTCTAGTATCTTTTGTTTAGGCCATTACCATGTATGTCAGCACTCCCTCACCTATCCATCTTGTACGTACACTTTTCTTCATCAAGGTACCACCCCAACACTCCTCTAATAGCCCTCTGTGAGCTGTCATTTTACTTGCTGAAAGTCCTTTTATTTGCAAGAGCTCCCTGCTATTTCATCAGCTCTTCTTAGCTCAAAGCTTACTTTTGGAACTCTTCCTATCTAAGACCGGAGCCAACTAGACTCTTCTATTGCATTATGGTTGCTCACTTCTCTGTCTTGAATTACAACCTTTAATTGTCTTTTAAATCATCAATACTGCTTTTCCAGTGGCTGGGACCACAGTTGCTGCTGCCACACAGAGACCCCCTCCCACCCACCCTGTAGATCAGCTGTTATTTATTGTGCCCCAGAAAATGCACCCATTGATCTTCTTCAGGTGATTATGAAATCATGATGGGAAACCGGGAAGGAGTAGTTGGCCCACCTAATTTGTATAAGGTACTTCAGACACTATGCACACTATGGAGGATGTCTGTGTTTTTACAGCTTTTAAGCCACTAATCCTGATTATTTATCTGTTCTTCCATGCCCTAAAGGAGCAGGATCATTACTGATTTTAAAGAGAACCCGAGGTGGGATTTAATGATGTTAGTGGGGCACAGAGGCTGGTTGTGCACACTATTAGCAGCCTCTGTTGCCCTATGTGTGCCCCCAGGACCCCCATGCGCTCTGCTATCCTCGGCGCCGTGCTAGCGAGGCTGTTTACATGTGACTGTCTGTCAGCGCCGCTCCCCCGACTCCTCTGTATCGGCGCTACCCGCCTGCGTCCCTTTCCTCCAATCAGCGGGAGGGAAGGGACACGGGCGGGTAGCGCCGATACAGAGGCCGATACAGAGGCGGGGGAGCGGCGCTGACAGTCACAGCCTGCTGGCGACACGCTGTGTGTCGCTAGCACGGTGCTGAGGATAGCAGAGTGCAGGGGGGTCCTGGGGCACACCATAGGGCAACAGAGGCTGGTGATAGTGTGCACAACCAGCCTCTGTGCCCCACTAACATCATTAAATCCCACCTCAGGTTCTCTTTAAATGATTGAGTCTGAGCCATAATACAGACCTAGTCAGCTACCACTTTCTGTTCAGGCGCTCTGTCAGTTCACCTGCATCATACAACAGTTTTCTGGCTCATCTGACTCCACCATAAGAAAAGTAAGACAGTTCTGTTATGTGCCCTAAAATTTAGTGGTCCTGAAGGTACCTTTTTTACCACATAAGTTTAGGTTTCTATAGCAACTTCAGGGCTACAGTAGTGAAGTGCAGGTACATGAATATAATGGTATGTTGTGACACTTTACGGTATTGGTGGTAATGTAGCATTGTTGTTTGAAAGCTGTTTTACAGCCCACAAGCATTTTGTAGCCTGTTAGTGATTCAGTATATAAAATATTTATAAACGCACAGAAGCTATATATATGCATTCACACTGTACACCCATATTGAAGGTTGCTTTCTGACATGTTCAAATGTGCTGATGTAGTCCATAACATCCAATTGTTTTAATAATGGTGTGTCTTTTTTTTCCAATGTTATTTGAAGTATGTGGGGTTTTTTTTCCTCCTGTCATAAAGAAAAAATCCTCAGTTGAAAACAAATTGTTTTTAGAATTAAGAAAGAAAGCCAGAGCCTTTAAGATTTTCAAATCTATCGTAACAAACTATCTTACATGTCGAAGGGTTTCAGTGTGGAACCCCCTCTGTGCCCAATGCACTCCCCTCTGCATATGCACTGCAGGCTGTTCTGAAGCTTCTTCCCCACCCTGCAGTCTCCACTACTACAAAAGCAGGAGCTGTTAGGATACAAGTTCTGCATGCTGTGTAGGGCGCTAAGTTATATTGGCAGGTACTCTTACCAGGAAGGTGAAAGGCGCCACTATCATTGTCAAGTGCGCACAAGCAAAATTCTTGCAGGCAGAGGTCAGAAGTTTATTCATCAAGATCTAATGTTTAGGAGTCCACAAATTATGACAAGTGTCCTGGGCTATCTTTGGATTGTTAGTACTTATTGTCTGTCCTTGAAGGGTTGTTGACAAGATCTGAGCTGAGGCATGGCCAATAAGAATGAGGCGTGGCAATAGGTATGTTGTCCAGCGACATACAACTATGTCAACTTACACATTTCCCCAAAAAACAGACAGCAGCACATCCCATAGAGAATTAGGCAGGCATCTCTCCCAAATAGCAGAGTGTGAAAGCGAACCCGAGCCAGCAAAGAATAGTTAAAAACAAAACCTTCTACCTTGTCCAGGGGGATAGCCGGATCAGGTAGCATTCATTACTGCCAATCCTGCTCCTTGCATTCCCACAGTTTTGCTTTTGAATATAAGAATAAAAATGGCCGTGACCCAGGGGTCACGATGCAAAAGCTCTGTACTTCTCATCACAGAGCGCAGAGGGGCAGGGGAGTGGTGTGGAAGGGGCAGACGAGCAAAGCTGGCCATTGAGAGCAGAGAAAGGAGTGCGGAGCAGGGGGCAGAGAGTGACGCAGGGAGGAAACACAGGCATGCCATGGAGCAGGGAACATGTCTGTGCCCCATCTGCCCCCCCCCCCTCTCTACCTTGGGGTCACTTTAAAGTGAAAGACCAAACCGCCATGACAATGCCCCCTCCCTCCTTCCTGGTAACAGACTGCATCCTACAGTCTCCCAGCAACACACACTACCCCATGATAGACACCCTGTAACAGATTGCACATCACAATCTCCCGGTAGCATACAAGCCCTCCTGACAGACCTCATTAACAGACAATGTCCCAATAGCCATCCAACAGACAGCCTGCCTATGACAGACCCCCGTAATAGACAGTACTCCATGACAGACCCTAATAAAAGGTACAACACCTTGCTCTATATCATCTCACTGTCTGGCAAGACCATACTTATGTGTTCAGATACTCTGCAGCCCAGCCACTGTTCCCCTCAGCTGTGTGGCATCTCACACCCACATCTTCAGTGAATGCATGCTACTGGGCTGAGGAATGACGCTACTGCGCTACACCAGCTAGTGACCGCTAAGATTCCAGGCTGTGCTGTAGCAGTGAATCTACACATAGTTGGATATTTTCAGTTACAATCACACACACTCACTCACTTGCAGTATGTCTTTCTCATACAGAAAAACACTCACTCACTCGCTCATACGGAAACACACACACATTCACACTTTTTCTGTCTCTGTCACAGTCATAGCCTTGCACATAGCATTCCCTGCACATCTAATGAAAATCATTGGAGAATCACACTTCTGTTAAAAGTTGCACTCCCATGGACGGTAAGAAATTGCATACATGATGAACGTAAATTTAGTGCAAAAAAAGTCTCTTTTTCGCAATCGTTGTGAACCCTTCCTTAATCACTATGCCCTCTATGATCCCGAGACGGTAGCACTCGCATGCCTGTCATACCCTTGATACACCACTAAATAAGGGCAGCATTTGGAAAACTTTTTAAGTACAGTTATCCTTTAAAATATTTTTTCAGAAGCCTTTTCATTAGTCATTGTATTTCAGTATATGTGGTGACAGGAAATCAATATTAAGTGCTGTCGCATTCCAACAAAAGCAGGTGCAATAAAATGATGTGCCACAAATATGGGGAGTTAATGGCATACTCCCTTCTTTCAAGATGTCATAAAAAGTGACAGAGCCATAACCTTTATAACTTTCACATCTGCAGAGACCATTTGAAAAACATGGACTCTTGGGTATTCAGAACTGCTCTCCATGTGTGAAGTATGAAAATATCTCTACTGATTACATTACCACGCATCTAATGTGTGTATAGTCATTGGTGCCTCATAGTGAATGATCGTTCATGATTGTTTTAAGCTAATATTCATGGTTGGGTAGCTACGCAGTGCGGAAATGGCATACAAGCAAAACGGTGCCAGGAAATTTGGGCGTAGGGTAAAGCCGAAAAGCTGCTCACCCTGCTCCTGCAAAAGTGTTTACAGTGTCATTTGGGCTCTGTCTTATTACGGCCTGCGGCGGTGCTTAGTGCACCCAGATTTCCTGCACTGTTTTGCTTTGTTATGGTGGAGAGGGGTAGAGTAGAATGCTTTCCTGCTACAGAAGATTGAGGGGGGAGGCAATTGCCTGTATTGACAAGCATTAACACATTACCATTTCATTTAACCAATATGTATTACAGTGCATAGCTACTGAGTTTGTGGTTGCAGAATATTTCTATTTCATAATGCCATTGGCCTTTTATTCAGTAATATCACCACTTTGCTCTGTTCTGCTAAACAGTATAATTTTAAGCCACCCCTGTGAGCTGAGGTGAGGTTTAGGTCATGTGCGGCATAAAATTGTTGTGCTGAATACAGCAGAGCCAAGTACAGTGCCCCACAGTGATGAATTATGTGAGAAATCATTTTCTCCCCCTCCTCCCCCCAGGAACGTGTAGCCAGTATCAACCTTGACAGTGGAGGTTTCATGATCAGTTTATATGACATATGAGTCAGCTAGTATATGAGTCATGCTGATCTGCTATGTAGCCATGTCCTAAAATCTTCTCTGTGCAGACCTCTTAATAGCTGAAATGGGCACAGCTTATCGCTGGTAGGATTTACATTTGCAGATACACATGTGAAACATCCATAATTGTTGCAGGAATGCTTCAGGCTTGGTTCCCACTTGCCGCCAGCAGGAGTGGACAATGTAGCGTCTGCTCTGAAGGTCCACTGGTCCAGCTGTAGCCTGGGGCAGATGCGTTACCCCCATAGGCTATATAGTGAACGCATCCCCCTACCCGGGATTATCGCAGACTGCACAGAAGTGAGGTCTGCTTACGGCAACAGATCAAATGCATCCGTTGCAGACTGTCAAGTGTAAATGACTCCTGAATGTAAAATAGGAGCCATTCACTATCAGTTTTGCAGTGAGTAGAGAACTTACAAAAAAATGTCTCAGCTCAAGTGGAAACACAGCCTCATATCTAGTTTCGATACATTTAAAGGTAATGTATTTGTCCAGTGTTGCCATCTCATGAATCTCCCTTGATGAGACCATCTCTCGCTCTCTCCACTCTCTACTGTATTTCTGGTCTGATCATCCTGCCCTCAATTAGCAGGTCTTTTCAGCAACCCAAAGGATCCCATGGAGACATAAAAATTAGACACTGGAGTCATCCCGCGTGTGTGAGCAGTTTTATTCTTCTATCTTCCTCGCTGTATATTTGCCCTCGGCCTTTTATGTTACATCTGAAAAATGTGCAAAGTCGTTTTCACTTACAGGAACAGTCTCTGGGACATTCCAAAGTTCCAAGTACAGTACACCAATGTGCTTTACGGAATACTTTGAATTCAGTACTCTCCCTTGTGCCATTTCGCATTTATTACTCTTGGATGATTTCCTTGGTTGTCTGTAACTTAATGGGAAATAACTGTTCTCAGAGGCCCATTAGCTCTAATCAAATATCTTGCACGTTTGTACAGCTTGCTACAGTGCAGCATACAAATGCCTTTTACTTGAGATTTCGGCTGAAGGAGGTGACACATTGGTCATTTTTATACATGCGTGAAATGTCATTAACTGCATATGTAGGCCTACTTCTTTTCACTCATTTACTTGGACTGATTTACATTCTAATTTATGTTTTGTTTTGTTTTCTTCTCCAGACAAATATTCCTTTCTTGCAAAACGTCCTCAACAACAACCAGTTCCTCCATGGCACAGTGGATACCCAGTTTATTGATGAAAATCCTGATCTTTTCAATCTGAAGCCTGTACTGAACAGAGCGCAAAAGCTCCTTCATTATCTAGGTAAATCGTTCATGGTTTGTATTCATCTTAAAGTACAACTCAAGTGAAAAGAATATGGAGGCTGCCATATTTATTTCCTTTTAACCTCCCTGATGGTAAGCCCGAGCTGAGCTTGGGCTATGCCACGCAGGATGATCTCTCAGGCACTTCTTGGCCGATTTGCATCATTTTTTCTTTGGTACACGCAGCTAGCACTTTGCTAGCTGCGTGTACTGCCCGATTCGCCCCCCCCCCCCCCCCGACCCCATACGCTGCCTGGCCAATCAGTGCCAGGCAGCGCTGAGGGGTGGATCGGGACTCCCTTTAACGTCATGACGTCGGCGACGTCATCCCGCCCGTCGCCGTGGTGACGGGGGAAGCTCTAATGGAAATACCGTTCAGAACGGGATCTCTTGAGTGGCTTGATCGCCGGAGGCGATCGAAGAGGGTGGGAGGATGCCGCTGCACAGCGGCTGTCATGTAGCTAGTGCTAGGCTAGCTGCATGATTAAAAAAAAAGTGTTGCGCTGCCCCCTGGCGGTTTTAATTGACCGCCAGGGAGGTTAAACAATACCAGTTGCCTGGCAGCTCTGCTGGTCTATTTGGCTACAGTAGTGTCTGAATAACAGCAGAAACAAGCATGCAACTAATCTTGTCAGATCTCACAATAATGTCAGCAATGCCTGATCTGCAGTATGTTTGTTCAGGGTCTAGGGATAAAAATATTTTAGGCAGATGATCAGCAGGATAGCCAGGCAACCAGTGATGGCTCCAGCTTCACATTTTGTGTGGGGGGGCCCGATGGCTGGCTGGCTGGTGGGGCCCATTTGGGTGATCAAAATCGATGTTTGTATGGCAAGTTTTAGATAGTTTTTTGCCTAAGGGCTCTTTCACACAAAACTATAATTGGAAAAATTGGGAGACCAAAAACCATATCCTCAATGGTGCACCACAACACCAATAATATAACCATATAAGTACAAGGATATATAGTAAAAAGTATATTTTTGAAGAGACAAAAGTTTCAAGATGGATCTTAAATTTTAATGTATCAAAAAGTTCTTTTGTAAAATAGAGTTCACTAATCTTCAAGCGAATTCATCTTTGCAAACAACATCCCATTACCAAGTACAAAAGACATATGTTGAAATATGCGATTGTTTAACCAGTTCGGCCTATCTGGACGAGTTTCCTCGTCCAGATAGGCACTGGTGCTGCCGCCGGTTTGTGCGCGCGATCGGGCGCGCCCCCTCGCGTGCTCCCGCTGCCCGCCGCTAGCCCCCCGATCAGTGAATGGGAATATAATTCCCATTCACCGATCTAACTTCCCCACAGAAATACCGACGCTTTCTCTCCAGAGAGCGCGGTATTTCTGCCCCCAGGAAACAACTCCTCAGCATTTTAGTTCCTAGATGCGAGCTGGTTCGCATCTAGGACTTTTTTCACTGTGGCCATCTTGTGGCCAAATAGTAAACTGCACCCACATACATTTTTGATTAAAAAAAAACATTATTTTACATTTAAAATTAGCAGTTTCCCTCCCACACCAAAAATTACCCACATACACTTTTTTTATAAAAAAAAAAAAAAAAACAATTAAAAAAAAAAAAAACAACAACATAAATAGTTACCCAAGGGTCTGAACTTTTTAAATATGCATGTCAAGAGAATATGTTATTATATTATTTAAAGTTATAAGCTTATAAATAGTGATGGACGCAAATTGAAAAAATGCACCTTTATTTCTAAATGAAATATCTGCACCATAAATTGTGATAGGGACATCGTTTAAATGGTGTAATAACCGGGACAGATGGGCAAATAAAATACATGCGTTTTAATTACGGTAGCGTATATTAATTTCAAACTATAATGGCCAAAAACTGAGAAATAATGAATTTTTTCCGTTTTTTTCTTATTCTTCCTGTTAAAATGCATTTACAGTAAAGTGGCTCTTAGCAAAATGTATCACCCACAGAAAGCCTAATTGGTGGCGGAAAAAACAAGCTATAGATCAATTCATTGTGATAAGTAGCAATAAAGTTATAGGCGAATGAATGGGAGGTGAACGTTGCTCGGATGCATGAGATTTTCGGCACTGCGGCGCTGAACCGGTTAACAAGGCGACGTCGACTTGTTTTGCCATAACCTTTTTCAGGCCTTCACAAACAATTGTAATCTGTAATATACAGGACAAAAATTGATTGGCCACCACTCTCGCCTGTGTGCTGTGTCCAATGGTAGTCTAAGTGGTGTTTCCTTGCTTGATTTTGTCCAGATGGTACCCGTCCCAATTTTTGTCCTGTATATTACAGATTACAATTGTTTGTGAAGGCCTGAAGAAGGTTATTCCAAAATAAGTCGACGTTGTCGCCTTTTTAAACAATTACATATTGCAACATATGTCTTTTGTACTTCATAATGGGATGTTGTTTGCAAAGATGAATTCACTTGAAGATTTGTGAATTCTGTTTTTACAAAATAACTTTTTGATACATTAAAATTTAAAATCATCTTGAAACTTCTTTGTCTCTTCAAAAATACTTTTTTTTACTATACAGTATATCCTTGTACTTTTATATGGCTCTTTCACACAGGCAGCTGACAAGCGGTGAAGTCGCTGCCTGTCAGCTGCGCTCCTACATTGGTTGGGCGCTCATTAGCGCCCGTTTCTAGCGCTAGACAGGCAACAACCCCCACAGAGTGAGCTCTGAGCGCAGCCGTGCTCAGACTCGACATGTTGCGTTCCTCCACCGCGTGTTAACGCTTGGCACGCGTGGTGTTACAACCTCTTTCCAATTTTGCTGCATTTAAACTGCGCCCAAATTGCACTAGTGGGCGGCAGACGGGAGGCTGAACTGCTCAGCAAAGGCAGTTCATCCGCCTATCTGAAAGGGGCCTAACTCAGGAGATAAAATTAAGGCTAACTAGTTCAGCAATGATGGGAACCAATTAAAAATTCTTATTATGATTTAGTATTTATATAGCGCCATATTCCGCAGCGCTGTACAGAGTATATATAGTCTTGTCACTAACTGTCCCTCAAAGGAGCTCACAATCTAGTCCCTACAATAGTCATATGTACTTATTGTGTAGTGTATGTATTGTAGTCTAGGGCCAATTTTGGGGGGGAAGCCAATTAACTCATCTGTATGTTTTTGGGATGTTGGAGTAAACTGGAGTGCCTGGATGAAACCCATGCAGACATGGGGAGAACATACAAACTCCTTGCAGATATTGACCTGGATGGTATTCGAACCGGCGACCCAGCAATGCAAGGCGAGAGCGCTAATCACTACGCCACCGCGCTGCCCATAAAAATATCACAAGCCAAACTCTGAGGCTTTTGAGCAGAGCAGATTGTCCAAATGATGGTGCCATTATGGACGAAAAGTTATCTACAGATGTACTTGGCTAGTTGTCTGGCATGTTTTAATCCTTAATTGCTAGCAAGCTGCTCCTGTGGGGATAGATCACAGACAAATCATTCCAGCTCCAAGCCTGTGTCTCACAACTAAAAGCAAGGGAAGAGGCAGGAGGGAGAGAATCATGGTGTGTGTAATTCCTTATCTTAGTAGCTAAACACTGCTGGAGACTAGAAATTGTATTTTACAGACAGGACATTTTGAATGAGAATGAATATCCTGATCCAGAACTCTGTCTGTAAAATACGAACTCTAGTTTATTGGCCAATTTAAAAGAAATACAGTAATTTGTCATCTTAAAAGCCTTCTTTAGACTATTCCTGTTGACTGACAATGTTAGAACATATAACCAGAAGGAGGTAGAGCTTTTATTTGCAAATAAGTGTCATCCAGTTACACTAATTACAAGGGATCTTGCAAGAATTGTGAGGTATTTATGGCAAATAGAGAAGACTCTTGGTTTACTTAAAGGCTACCCGAACTGACATGTGACATGAGATAGACATGTGTTTGTACAGTGCCTAGCACGCAAATAATTATTCTGTGTTCCTTTTTTTCTTTCTCTGCCTGAAAGCGTTCAATATCAGGTATGTAAGTGGCTGACTTAGTCCTGACTCAGACAGGAAGTGACTACCGTGTGACCCTCACTGATAAGAAATAAGATACTATAAAACACTTTTCTAGCAGAAAATGGCTTCTGAGAGTAAGAAAGAGGTGAAAAGGGGAAATTCTTATCAATGAGGGTCACACTGTAGTCACTTCCTGTCTGAGTCAGGACTGAGTCAGCCACTTGCATATCTGATATTTAACTTGTTAAGGCAGAGAAAGATAAAAAAGAACACAGCATAGTTATTTGTGTGCTAGGCACTGTACATACACATGTCTATCTCATCATGTCACGTCACCTTGAGTATCCTTTAACACCTGCATAGACTCAGGCTGACATGCTGAGTTTTTTCCAGACCCTATCCTGTTCACTGTATGCTGCTGTAGCCTGGAAACCGTTAACTGTATGTTACTGAGCGGCAGGGGGCTGGCACTCGGGACAGGGGGGGGGCAGCGCCCAAGTTTACAGCAACCCATGTAGGCAACTGGTATTGTCTTAGAGAAAATAAATATGGCAGCCTCCATATCCCTCTCGTTAGTTGACCTTTAACCTTGACCAGTCAATGCCACTGCGCAAGTTTCTGGCTGCGTTATCTACATGTTGAGAGGTCTGAAATGTTTTACCACTCGCTTGTTAATCACTACCATAGATGTGATAGACCGTTGCACATTGTGACAGGACTGCCCACCACCAACCATGGATGACTGTGTTACGAACTGAGACAGATGAAACAAAAAAGTTAGTGAATTTGTAGCCAAATCCTGTGTAACAAGGTGGAAATGTCTCCATCTTTTATGCTATAATTGGTCTAGGGCTGTTTCTTATTTTGTCCTGGTTCACTAAACGTGCCCACTAACGGTACAACATTCAGCAAAGAATTGCCAGAGGCATAACATAAATGCGACCAGATTAGTCGAAAATTAACCTCCATGTTTCAAATAGTCTATGAATGATTCTAATGGTGATCGTTGCACAATTTAATTGACCCCAAAAACAGTCTTTATAATTAGCTGTGGTGGATCGGAAGTACAGATTGGATCGTTGATGGTGAAATAATCGATGTATTAACACATTTTATTTCTGATTGCATCTATCTGATCCCTCTCACGATTCTTCCCTGAAAATGGTACTGTTAGTGGGCACCTTAAAGAGACTCCGTAACAAAAATTGCATCCTGTTTTTTATCATCCTACAAGTTCCAAAAGCTATTCTAATGTGTTCTGGCTTACTGCAGCACTTTCTGCTATCACAGTCTCTGTAATAAATCAACTTATCTCTCTCTTGTCAGACTTGTCAGCCTGTGTCTGGAAGGCTGCCAAGTTCTTCAGTGTTGTGGTTCTGCTATGAACTCCCCCTTCCAGACCCCTCTCTGCACACTGCCTGTGTATTATTTAGATTAGGACAGCTTCTCTCTTCTCTCTTATCTTTTACAAGCTGGATAAATCCTCCTCTGAGCTGGCTGGGCTTTTTGCATACTGAGGAATTACATACAGGCACAGCTGTCTGCACTCTGCAGGAAGAAACAGCCTGACACTTCAGTGGAAGATAGCTGCAGGGGGAAAGAAACACACAAATGATCTCTTGAGATTCAAAAGGAAGGGTGTATACAACCTGATTGTGTATGAATGTATTTTCTATGTGTGGACATACTGTACATCAACCTACTTCCTGTTTTGGTGGCCATTTTGTTTGTTTATAAACAAACTTTTTAAAACTGTTTTTAACCACTTTTAATGCGGCGAGGAGCGGCGAAATTGTGTCAGAGGGTAATAGGATATGTCCCCTAACGCACTGGTATGTTTACTTTTGTGCGATTTTAACAATACAGATTCTCTTTAACAAATTGCTACTTGCTGTTGGCCAGAAACCATTTAAAGCATATCTAAAGTCAGAACGATATGGAGGATGACATATTTATTTCCTTATAAACAATAGATTGCTTGGCTGCTCTACTAAGCTTCTGTCTCTAATGGCCACACAGAATACAAATTTTTTAAAATATCTTTTCAATTACAACCACATTTTCTGACTGATTGGTCAGATTTTTGAAATGTTACAATGTACCACACACACGGTAATTTTTTTCCCAATCATGAAAAAATGATTGAAAACGTAGAAAAAATTACTTGGGTCTGTACATGAAGAAATTGTCAATCTACCACACACCATTCAATTTTCATATAAATTGTTCAGAAAAATCCAACTCTCCCAATCTTTTATTGAATAAAAAACGAAAATTCAATCACATTTTGTGTGAGTCCACTTATTGTAGCTCACAGTAATTTGAGTGCTGCTATTCTTCTGTTATTTTACTGGTATCATCATTTATGTGCAGTATGCGTAATTTGGGCGCACCGATATAATTTAATGGTTATATACTGCAGTGGTTGTATATGCTGTAAAATGATGTCCACTGTCACAAAAGGTTGTAAATACTGTAGAGTATTGGCTAAGATAGTCCGATATTAGTATGTTGGCAACATCTCTGATATTCTGCTATCGATAACAGCTGATAGTAAAATTTCTGTAATATTACCTATATTCTACTTTTGGCAGTATGTTGTGCCAATATAAATGTGTGATGCTTTTAAATGTACAGGGTTTTTGTAAAAATTATTTTGCTTTTTCTACCCAGCTTCTCAGCTTTTTTCTCTTTTTTTTTTTTTTTTTTTTTTTTTTTGCTCCTGTTGCCCATGGCAACCAATCCTATCCCTTATTACATTTTCAAGTCAGGATAGTAAATAATCTCTGGAACTAGGACAAATGTTTTGGGAAAATGTCATTCTTGCATGCACTGAGGAAGCCAGATGCAAAGACGTTCTTTATGTGCTCATAGGAAAAACAAACACGAGGCATGTCCTCATTATTGGTTATTAATGTAACTGTTCTGCAGATTCATCATATAGAATCAATGACCTGACCATTTTCTAATTTCTGGGTGACTTTGTCTAGTAATTGGTAAATGTAATGTGTAGCTATATATGATTGTCAAAATCACTTTAAAATGTCTAAACCAAACTTTTTGTTTTTAGGTCATGTGATGGTGAATGGTCCAACTACACCCATTCCTGTTAATGCTAAGCCATCAGCGATTGATCCTGCCATACCTCCAGTTCCACTTAGTAAGTGTACTGTTCTGTTTCTGTATTTGCTATCTTTTTACTGCAGTTGTCAAAATAAAATGCAATTACTTTCTTTAATGAAGGATTAGTATAGAATCCTTAAGGCCTGGTTCACATTAGCGTTCACTGTCCGGATCCGCCTGATCGGATCCGGACCGTATACTGTACAAACGGAACGTACGCATAGCAATGCAAAGTCTATGCGGACGTTCACATGCGTACGTTCCGTACAGAACGGAGCCGGATCGGATCCGGACTCCGGACACTTTTCCAACATGCGCTATTTTTCGGGTCCGGTTCAACCCGGCCCACGCACCCGGACCGGAGCCTGACTGCACCATCAGGATATAGAAACCAATGGGGAACGGAAAGCACAGAACACACTGGCTATCAAAACCTGAAAAAATGTAGAGGAGAAAACCGAGAGCCCAATATAGTGTAGTAAGTTCTGGTAAATGGAAGAAAGTAAAGCAACAATAGGAGATATACTCACAAGTCTGGGTTACCACTAAGGCAACCACTGATGGTGCAGGTGGGGAGAATTATAACCTGACCCCACTCAGGTCTAAGAAGTCGCTCTCTGTAGACAGGAAAAAGCGGGGATGCACCCCTCCACCAAGGGTGGACTAGATCAATAAAGGATAAGGAGTAACAGAGGCGCCAGATTGGTGTAAAAAGTTTAAAAACCGCTTAAAAGGAGGGGGGTTGGTGGTTACCGCCCTCAGGTAGAGAATGACCAGCCAATGAGTCATATATAAATAAACATTGAAATTTATTTTAAAATCTCCAGGCAAGCAACGCGTTTCACGGGTCCAAAGCCCGCTTCATCAGGCAATCAATTTGGAGATAAACTGAAGAGACAAAAAAGAGAAACGACAAAAAGATCCATAAACATTCAAAACGAAAGATGCTTTTTTTTAAAAACAATACACGGAAAAGAATATAGCAATAGGCGCCAGATTCTGTCCAATTCAGACCAATTTGTGATCAAAAGATAAGCACAAGCAAAATGAATGCAGCAATAGGCTGCCTTTCAGAAG
Source organism: Hyperolius riggenbachi (assembly GCF_040937935.1). Classification (NCBI taxonomy): domain Eukaryota; kingdom Metazoa; phylum Chordata; class Amphibia; order Anura; family Hyperoliidae; genus Hyperolius; species Hyperolius riggenbachi. The sequence continues at coordinate 84,740,139 of NC_090656.1, forward strand.
ACAAATGGCATATAGTGTATTGTGCAGGACGATATGTCATAACTAGATGGTCAATTGTGAATGTTTGTAAAGCTGAGGAGAAAACACTTATATAAAACATGCATATAAAATTCAGTAACCATAATTCGTCAGATTGCGTAAACATTGAGTAGTCTTACAAAGTACATTAGTCTTAAGGCTGGTTAAAAAATGCCCGTGGGGGGTAATGATCTAAAGAGCCTGGTGCATAAAGTGCTGTGGAAATAAGCGCTGTATAAGTTGACTGGTACTCACCAGGACTGTCAGTTGAAGGAAAAGCGCCTACTGTGAGGGGACGCTGTCTCCCCTTGTGGTTTTAAATGCTATGGATATGAGCGTGGGTACGTATCTAATCCGGAAGAGAGCAGCGCGTAGCTGCTTCCGGTATTATCGATTGACACGGGAGGATGGTGACGTCATGGACGCGTCATACGCTGCTAAGGGCAAGGGCATGCGCACTCCGTGTTTTGAGGATAGCGCTGCCATATTGGACAAGGCCAATGTACGATCGTGTGGATTAATCATAATGTGTAATAGAATGTAACTGATATAAAGCGGTTTAATGGGGAAATTGTCTAGGAATGTATTTTATATATGTCACGCTTACAAATTATGAACTTGAATGTAAATATGTTCGCATGAAAACAACTCTATAGCCATCTAGTGGCCAGTTATATTAAGGCAGCTTATCTGAAAGAGGCTGTATAAAGAATAATGTTGTTGTGTTTGATTAAATTAAATTAGTTAGGTGGGAGAAGTAGAGTGGGAGGGGAGGGGGGCAGGGGTGGAAGAACAAAGGGGGGGGGGAATTTTTGGAGAGAAAAAGTAAAACAGAGAAGGAAGGACGCATCATAATGAGAGGTATACATGGGGAGGGGAAAAGAGAATAGTTAATTAAAAAACATATTTTAAAAGAGGAGAGTGAGAGACAACATGGAACATTAGATCTTCATGAACAATAGGTTTACATTACGGTTGATTGCCGTAAGACCTTGACACCTAGGCCTGGTTGTTAGATTCAATAAAAACCGTGAAGAACAATGAAACCGTTGTTGAACATGCACTGAGTAAAAAAAAAGGGATTACAATAGAATATAAACATATATAAATATATATAAACATTAATTAAGGGGAACGTTAAAAGAGAGGACTGATCTGCGAAGGATTGATCAATTTAAAAGGGGTGGTTAAAAGTTTTTCTAAAACCTCATTGAGGCCCTCAGGGGCCAACGTCCTGAGGGCCTGTATCCAATACATCTCTCTGTTCTTCAGGACCTCAAAAGTATTGTGGGGTGAATGGATGGCGTCTATTAAGGTGATAGTGAGTGACCGGGGATCACCATTGTGGTGTGTACTGAAGTGTTTGGAGATGCTGTGTAGAGGGTAGTGTTTTAATATATTCCTCTTATGTTGTCCTATCCGGCTACGGGCTAATTGGGTGGTGCGACCCACATATTGCAGGTTGCAGGGGCACGATATGACATAGATGACGTTCCTGGAGGTACAGTCAATATGATGTTTATTGGTAAATTCCTTATCAAGAATATTAGACTTGAAGGTCTGAGTGGTTACGACAAAGCGGCAAGCTGTACAACGTAAATGAAAACAGGGATGAGAACCCGAATTGGCTGAGGTGATTGTGTATGTTGTGTTTGTTTGTGTATGTTTGAATCTACTGGGGGCTAGTAGTCCCCGTAAATTCGGGGCCCTTTTAAAAGTGAGTAATGGGCATTTGGGCAGTGATGTTTTGAGGTAAGGGTCCTGGGCCAGTATTTCCCATCTGTTTTTGAGAATAGTACGAATTTCACCATGTTGACTACTGTAACCAGTGATGAATCTAGGAAAGGGTGCTGTTGTGGTATTGCAATTAATGGTGGAGGTGATAGTGAGGGGAGTGGTAGTGGGGGTCTTGGTGGCTTTGTATTTAGCATCCTTGATAAGTTTTTTTGGGTAACCACGTTCTAGGAATTTTTTAGTTAGTTTGTGATTGTGCATGGTAGTCGGGAAGATCCGTGCAATTACGGTATATTCGTTTGTATTGGCAGTATGGGGTATTGGTAGTCCAGGGTCTGTGATGAAAGCTGTCGAAATGTATGAAGTTGTTGGCATCTACCTTTTTAAAATGGGTTTTAGTCTTAATGGAGTTATTCGTGGAGTATAGGACAAGGTCAAGAAATTCAATTGAGCTCGGATGATGTTGAGATGTGAAGGAGAGGCCTGCCGGGTTATCGTTTAAATAAGAAAGGAATATGGGAATGTCTGTGTGATCACCTTTCCAGATAAAAATAAGATCATCAATATATCTTTTATAAAAGATTATATTGTCAGAAAAAGGGTGTGAATTGTGAAGTTTTAGTAGTTCGAGGTAGCCCATGGAGAGATTGGCATATGAAGGGGCGAAGGAGCTACCCATGGCTGTGCCTGTGGATTGATGGTAAAAATTATCCATAAAGGAGAAGACGTTATGCTGTAAGATGAATTCCGCGCATGTGTTAATGAAATGCTGTTGTGTGATGGGCATGTCCGGGTAACTGGAAAGAAAACACTGAAGTGAATTGAGGACGAACGGGTGAGGGATGTTGGTGTACAGAGATGATACATCACAGGTGAGCCAGCAGTAGTCTGCATGCCAGTGTATAGGTTTCAGAAGCTCTATCAGATGTTGGGAATCCTTTAAGTATGACGGTAATGTTTGCACTAACGGTTGTAAATGTTTGTCAACAAATTTGGACAGATTGCTAGTGATAGACTCCATGCCTGAGATGATAGGTCTGCCGGGGGGGTTTGTTAGGGATTTGTGTATTTTTGGAAGGTAATCGAAAAAAGGTGTTTTGGGATGGTGATTGATGATAAAATTGCGTTCGTTCTTGGTGATAATGCCATTTGAAAATGCTGTATTAATGAACTGTTTCAGGGTGTTGTTAAACTCCATGGTAGGGTCTATAGTTAATTTGACATAATGTAGGGGATTGTCCAGTAGTCTGTTGGCTTCAGCTATATAATCCAATTTGTTCAGGATGACTATGCCACCTCCCTTATCAGCAGGTTTTAAGATAATATCATGATTACGTCTCAGAGTCTGAAGGGCATGTTGTTCTGATTTATTAAGATTTGAAGTATCAGTAGTCAGGTTGAGTTTTTGTAAATCGTTCAGTACTAATGTGTAAAAGGTTTCAATGAAGTTACCTTTAGACGCAGTGGGGTAGAATCTGGATCTACCCTCACAATTGACCATCTAGTTATGACATATCGTCCTGCACAATACACTATATGCCATTTGTCTTCTGAAAGGCAGCCTATTGCTGCATTCATTTTGCTTGTGCTTATCTTTTGATCACAAATTGGTCTGAATTGGACAGAATCTGGCGCCTATTGCTATATTCTTTTCCGTGTATTGTTTTTTAAAAAAAAGCATCTTTCGTTTTGAATGTTTATGGATCTTTTTGTCGTTTCTCTTTTTTGTCTCTTCAGTTTATCTCCAAATTGATTGCCTGATGAAGCGGGCTTTGGACCCGTGAAACGCGTTGCTTGCCTGGAGATTTTAAAATAAATTTCAATGTTTATTTATATATGACTCATTGGCTGGTCATTCTCTACCTGAGGGCGGTAACCACCAACCCCCCTCCTTTTAAGCGCTTTTTAAACTTTTTACACCAATCTGGCGCCTCTGTTACTCCTTATCCTTTATGGCTATCAAAACCGGACGTTCTACCCCACTTCCTATGCGTATTCTAGTGGCCATTTCAGATGAGGACACATGGGCCCAGCATTCCTGGAGTGGAGCAGCAGTGACTTTGTGCTGGAGCTGTTGGCAGTATGTCGGACGTGGAGGTGAGGCCCTAAACAGCGGAGGACCTGATTGTACAGGTGCACCTTCTGCTAACCTCCCACACCCCAACAATTTTAATAGTTTTTTTCACTATTTTTACCACACGTGATAAAGTTATTGGGGAGTGAATGAGAGGAGCACTGAAATGTGAAAATTCCTCTCGTCCATAAGATGAAAACAACCCGCGGGCTGAAATGATTATAGCTACTTACATGTGGCTGCTTGGCTGCTTACACACTTCTGTGTCCTTGTTTTTGCACTTCTGCAAAAACGAGGTCTGATGTTGTTCCTCCCTTATAGTCAGGGTTCGCATGTTTTTTAACAGTGCAGGTCAAGCATGTGTACGGTGCCTAAAGACCATTGACCTGTCAGATCCAGAGACAGGAGAATGGTTTTTAAATCCTCAGATGACCTAATTAGATTTGCAAAAGATAGGGTCTGACATCAGTAAACTCATTTGCATCACACAAGAATGCCAGTCTTAATTTGTTCTCCCTGAACCCCAGGTAACCTCAAGAGGCAAAAGATACATTGTTGAACAAGGGACTTGAGCCTCCTACACATGTACGGGGTATGACGCCTGCAGGGATTGTCACCTGATTCCTAGGCCAACATTGCAGGGCTGAAACTGTACTGGCGGATCGCTAACCTGCAGGCTCGCAATGTGTTCAATTCCTATGCAGAGTGGGCGCAGTGGTGCGGGAGTGACGTCATGCAGCAAGCCGGGTAATTGGGGAGAACAATGCGCTCAGCCATCAATCGGCTAAAGTGATCTCCCATGCAGATCGTTGGCCTAGAGGGGTTGAGGGCTGCTATACAGAAGTTGGATTCTCAGCATATGCAGTCATTATCGGATGTCTCAGTCTAGTCTGATTTAGTGTGTGTACGGAGCTTAGAGGAACTCCAGTGAAAATAATGTAGTAAAAAAAGTGCTTCATTTTTTACCATAATTATGTATAAATGATTTAGTCGGTGTTTGCTCATTGTAAAATCTTTCCTCTCCCCGATTTACATTCTGACATTTATTACATGGTGACATTTTTACTGTGGGCAGGTTATGTAGCTGCTCCTAGCTGTTTTGGCTGTTAGAGACAGCTGTAAACAGCTAATTCCTGTCTGTGAACCTTGTTACATTGTGGCAGTTTGCCCAGAGTACCGCGGTACTCAGAGCTTCTTGTGGGAGGGGTTTCAGCACAAAATCAGTCATACAGTGCCCCCTGATGGTCTGTTTGTGAAAAGCATTATATTTTTCATGTAAAAGGTGGTATCAGCTACTGATTGGGATAAAGTTCAATTCTAGGTTGGAGTTTCTCTTTAACCGAGAAAGTAATCGCAACCCAGTTTCTTTCCAGAAAGCCAGTATCCATTGATCTCTGTGAGTGTAGAGAACATTTTATAGCATCACTAAAAACAAGTAAAATATTGTAAAAAAAAAAATGTATCTCAAATGTTTTGTAATTTATAGAGGCCCTGATTAAGGGACTTAAGCTCAACACTTTCAGGCCTGGAACCCACTGCACAACGCAATCGCTAATCGCAAGCGCTAGCGTTTGGTATGTGCGTTTTACCAGCGATAACTGAAGCGTTTTCCGGCGTTTTTTGGAGCGTTTTTTGCAAAATGATGAGCGTTTTGTCAGCGTTTGCGATTAGCGATTGTAGCAAAGCGTTTTGCTATTTCATTAGGTGTTTCAAATGATGTCAGGTTTGGCCAAGATTTAAAGAGAAACACAGACCAAGAATAGTACTTTATCCCAATCAGTAGCTGATACCTCCCTTTACATGTGAAATATATTCCTTTTATCAAACAGACTATCAGGGGGAGCTGTATGGCTGATATTGTGGCTGATATTGTGGTGAAACCCCTCCCTCAAGAAGCAAGAAAAGTAGCTACTTTGTGAAGTTTACTGTATGTCAACCTTGCTGTATTGTGGGCAATAGCTGTTTAATTTTCTTTGCACTGTGCAAACAAAAAAGGATTAGGAACATCACCTACCAGCAGTGAAACTGTCACCATGTGAGAAATGACATAATGTAACTAATGGAATAAACACACTTGACAATGGTTACTCAATATATGTCATCAATATATCGTATAATTTAGCTGGAAATACACTCAAAAAATAAAACAGGCCAATATGTTATTCTTCTTTTTAATGTCATGTCAACTAACACAATCACTAAAACAGGAGTTCAGTTTACTGTAACAACTGTACAAGAAAAGTTGTAAACAAACCAGCAGTTTGTGGCCTTACAGGAAGTATAACATGCATGCTTACTTGCATGCTTGCATAAAGTAGTAATTGTTCTTCATATCGATTGTTCATGCATAATAGAAAGAAAGATATCTGTTTAACATTGCAACAGTAATAAAGTTGAAGTTACGTGAGAGGTATACGGAGGCTGCCATATTTATTTTGTTCTAATCAATACCAGTTGTCTGGCAGCCCTGCTGCAGTAGTATCTGAATAACACAATAAACAACCATGCAGCTACTGTACTGAAGTCTGATATTAAAGGTCATCAACCCCTGATATGCTGTTTGTGTGTTTATGGGCTATGGTTAATAGTGTTACAGGCAGATTATTAGCAACTGGCATTGATTCGTTTACAATAAAAATGGCAGCCTCCATATCCCCCTCACTTCAGTTGTCCTTCCATGTCAAACATTGTTTTGTGTACCAATATGTACGTTAACATATGTTATTTTTTTATAACCATGGCTTTCAAGACACTAATTATTGTGCCCGATGTCATATATACAGTATTGATTGGTATTACAATGTTATATTAATAAATCATAGAACATTAACATCCAAAAAAAAAAAAATTCATGGGCGTCATATGTACGCCCATGAAGGCCAAAGCAATAACATTGTAAACACATAGCGATTGTGTCAAACTCCTTACACATAACTAATTTTCATCTCGTGATAGCAAATCCATAAAACATGGTGCTTTTGGGCCAGTATTGTCACTTGTTGGTTGAGGCCTTCTTGGTGCAATATCTGTATATAACAGTGGTTCTTGGGTTGGCTCATTATTGGTTGGTTGTCCCTGGTAAGGGGGGAAATAGCCCATGTTGCTTTGGGGCCTATATGGATAATTTTGGTAGGCATACTCATTTTCAGCCGGATAATAGCTGTGATGGTATGGAAAGGTGCCATATGGTGCTTGCTTGTGATATGGTGGAATTGCCACTGGAGGGGATGGTGAGGGTGTTGAGGATGAAGAAGAGCTCTGTGATTGTTCAGAAGAGGTAGAGGGTGTAGTTTTGATAGCTTTTTTAACTAGATCTATGATCGCCTGTCTGAGATCTAAAATTCTATCCTCTGGTACTTTTTTCATGTATGGGACAAGACTTACAGCAAAATTGTAGTGATCGCAGCTAGCATGATGTAAAACACCTACAGCTTCCTGCATAGAACTTAATACACCACTTTCAAAACTGCTTTGTGATCTGCCTCCACCTTGTCGCCTTCCTCTGCTTATTTGTTTTGTAGGTTTTGTAGTGGAGGTAGTAGGAGGCGCAGGAGACAATACAGTAGCACTGCTACTATGAGACATATCATCACTTGGTGTGTCTGAGGTGCTTAATAAAGATACAGTAGTGTTTCCCCTGTCTTCTTCTGCATCTTCGTCATCAACTGTCACCACAGGATCAGCCGGCATGTTATCTTGTGTCCTATGGAAGGACAAAGGTTGTTAAGTATTGCAAGTGTGAACAAGAAATGTGTTGAGAGATGTGTGTGTTGGCCTGTACAGAAAGTGAATGGATGTTAAGAATAGTCAAAAATAATTATACACTTACTCGTCCAATTCCATACATGGTCTTAAGAATGCTAGTTCTGCAGTGAAGCTATATTTTGTCCTATTGGATGCCCCCGAACCACTTTTGCTTTCCACTTTCTCTTCCAGCAGCTCCCTTCTAAAGTTATCCTTTATGGACTTCCAGCGAGTTTTCACTTGTTGTACTGTAAAATAATATAAAAACAGTATTAAAATATGTTATTTTGTGACAGGTTTCGCGCTATTGTACATACATATGTGTCATTGCACTACCAGTATCGACCGGGCAGGACAACCATTATAACACTGCAAATGCTGTGACAATTGTAAAGGCTGCATGTGTCCTACATAATTGTGTGCAGGATTAATAGGACATCATTGTGCATGAATAACTTCCACCTGCTCCATTACAACCTCACACACTATCCAAAAAGAAGGCAATGTAACATCATCAATCGATTGTGTGTGTGTGTGTGTGTGTTTGTGTGTGTATATATATATATATATATATATATATATATATATATATATATATATATATATATATATATATATATATATATATATATATATATATATATATATATATATATATATATATATATATATATATATATATATATATATACAAACAGACAGAGAGAGAGGGACTCTTGACATCATTTATACATACAAAAGGTACTCACTTTTTGTATCCTGAAGTTTGGGTGACAGCATATTCCATGTCAATCCAGCCTCCTCATACAGCTCCTTTGCTATTTTTTTCCATAATTCGTTGGCTAGCTGGTTCACTTTGTAGTCTCTGCTCGTTTTCTTGTACAGGACTTCATGTGGCTGCACTTTGGAGATGACATCCTCCGTTGTAAACCATTTTTTTTGAGACATTGCCCTGAAGAAGCCACTTTTCACACAGCCTGCAGCTCTGTCGCACTTCCGTTGTACCACAAGCCGTCAACAGGAAACAGAAACCTTATCTTATAGCATTCTGGGAAGCTGTAAGCCTTCTGGGTACTTTCTGAATTTTGAAAACGCTCACAAAACGCGCGCCATTGCGTTTGCACAGCGATTGCGCAGCGCTTACATACTTAACATTGAAGCGCTAACGCTCCAAAAATGCTGCATGTCCTGCGTTTGCGATTTTGGGAAACGCAAACGCTCCTGTGGAAGTTGCCCCATCCATTAGCATTAGCTGAGCGTTTTGGCAAAACGCTAGCGTATCGCAGCGCTGCCAAAATGCTCACAAAACCGCTCTTGTGGGTTCCAGCCCTAAAAGTCCAACTGGTAGCTTTAGGAGCCTTCTTTTGATGCCCTCTCTGACTCATTTAATTGGAAGGTTTCTTAGAGCTTTCAAGAGTAAAGCTGTGGTAGAGAATAAATGTTCTCACTTGGGATTTAAAACTTGTCCTGAACGGTTTAACCTCTGATCTGTATGAACCTCTAGTGGGTTTATCTCTAAACAGCTTAACACTTAAAGACTTCTTTTCCTATTGCAATTGCTATGGCTATACAGGGGGAATCTAGGCCAATTATGTTCATATCTGAGGATAGAACTGTATTTAAGCTTACTCCAGGCTTCATTTCAACAGTAGTTCCCCAGTTTCATACTTAACGGGATTTTTTTACCTTCAGTTTGTGAACTTGATAGTGAAAGAAGGCATCATACTAGATGTTCACAGATGTGTCCTGAATTATTTAGACAGAACTAAAACACGAAGAAAGGATAATTAATTCCTTGTATGGATTCAAGGAGCCCACAAGGGACTTAAAGCTTTAAAATCTACAGTGAGTAGCTGGGTTAAAACTATAAGTCTGACTTGTGATTAGTCTGGTATAGAACCTCCAGTAAATTTGAGAGCCTATACTAGAGCGGTGTCGTCCTCCTTCTGGAGAGAAACCGCATCTGCGCAGTCCTGATATGTAAAGAAGTACGTGGTCATCCTTCATCACCTTCATGAAGCATTATCAATTATTTTGTCCGTCAAATCAATTTCTGTTCTCTGGATGAAAGGTATTGTCAGCTGTGGTCCTGAGTGTGGAAACTGAAATATTGCTGGGCCTCTGCTGTGAAGGAGAAATAAAAGTTTACATTTTCTGAAAGAGACTCTGTAACAAAATGTTCATCCTTATTTCTTCTATCCTGTAAGTTCCTATACCTGTTCTAATGTGCTCTAACTGCAGCCTTTTCTAGTTGCATAGTGGCTGTGTTATCTCTGTTATATGATCTAATCTTCTCTCCTTTGTCGGCTCTGTCGGGCTGAGGCAGTCAGGCTGGAATGTGCTGTGCTGCTTGTGATTGGATAGAAGCTATACACACCCTCTCCAGGACCCCTGCACACTCTGTATGACTCACACACTGAGCTCCTCTCAGCCTATCACTTGCTATGTCTTTTGTTTGTAAACACTGCATACAAATGGCAATTACAAGCCAGGATTGCAGCAGGAAGTGGCAGAAACAGCACAGAGGGGCCCAGGAGAACATAATGAATAGAATGGCATGCTTTTTATTGTAAGAATTTTAGAGTACAGATTCTTTTGAAATCTTTGTAATTTGTGCAGTGTAAAGAATAGACCCCTTATTGAAAGATTGAGTCCTTCAACTGGAGTAGATATGTTAGGAGTAAGTGTTATAATGTTGCACCATGCCATGATAAACTCAAAAATTCTAGTATCAACTTGCTACAAAATCATTTTGGGAACATACAATTCTGTCTAATGCACAGTAGTTGCCCTGTTTAGTTACATGCAGCTGTAATATAATGGTCTTTAGTGACATGAAGTTTAATCATATCTTATAAAAATTAACATTTGTGATTTAAATGTATTCACCATATGTAATACTAACCTCACCACTCATTTTAAACATAGCTTTGCTAAGGTGCTGGCACCCTCTAAAACTGCCTTCATTTCCCACGAACTACATATTATGTTTCACATAGGTGTACTACTTGGAATAACACATTTCTTTTGAAGCTGAGGCATACGAGCCAAACTGGGAAACTGCATTTTGGTTTCCTTCTAAAATCTGGTAAGACTAAAAGCCAGTAAAAATAAAATGTTGCTTACAAGATTGTAGCTGGATTAGAAGGTTACAATCAATGTTAAGCAGATTGAAAAATTATGTGAGCTATGGTGATGTCATGGGTTTAACTTGAGGCCCTCTGTATGTAGGGAGTTCATCACCACTGGGAATATGGAGGCCAGAACTTTTTTTACAGACTTACCAGTATTTTTTTTATACTCTAATCATACTCAATTTTGACTAATACTTTTATTTGTGCTAGGTGAACCTCCTCCTGGATTTAGGGACATCTTACTTCGGGAAGGCCCAGAGGGATTTGCCAAAGCTGTACGTAATCACCGTGGACTTCTGCTCATGGACACGACTTTCAGAGATGCTCACCAGTCACTTCTTGCTACCCGTGTTCGTACTCATGACTTGAAACAGATTTCACCATTTGTTTCTCACAACCTCAACAATCTCTTCAGTGTGGAAAACTGGGGAGGTAAGGCACATTAATGCCAATATATCCTTGAATATTTATATTATGGCACGTGTATTTTTTTTTGTTTGTTTGTTTGTGTTTCTAATTTGTTTAGTCCACACTTCAGCACCCAGATAAGTGGACAGGGAAAGAGGGAGCTCACTTACTTGCGCCTCATGTGAAGTGCAAATTAGTGAGCTGACCCTGTCCACATTTCTGGGTGCTGAAGTGTGATAATGGGCAAATTAGGGTTTCCAAATTTCAGTAACCCCAATTTGAACACCAATGCAACTCCTCAGTTTGATATAAGATCCCACTAGCATTCTCACAGCTATGCAGGTAGCATTAGATGCTGTAGACCTTGCTGATTTATTCACTCTAGGTTGCATAAAATGGCAGAAAAAGCATATATCTCAACCATGTGCCAACAGCAGAGGCCTTATGGCCATTCACATCACCCAAGTTTCTGCATGCGCATTTTGTACAACCTGGATTGAATAAACTAGGAAAATTTGTAACATTTTTCCAGCAAATTGTCTCTGCTTGAGCAATGTGTGATAATCCTAAATGGAGACAGTAATGTTTATTCCAGATTTAATTCCTTACTTGTATTTATCATATCCATGCACAGCCGGGTACAGATCTGAAAGGTGTGCCATGGCAAAAAAAGTCTGTGATTAATTCACAGGACAGAATGCTAGCAGACACACAAATCATTTTTGCCAGGCTTCATATACTTTTCTAATGATGATGATGGGGAGGGGTCAATATTCTACTTATTAACTCTGTGCAACTTTAAACAGCTCTTCAGTACACACTGGGCCTGATTTACAAAAAGCTTTAAAAAAGCAGTGTTCCGCCATTATGTGACAAAACCCAGCTTGCTCTGTTTACAGATCAGGTATATAGAGATATAAAGTACACATAGGGTTAACAGATGTAGGTAGAGGGATTCCCCCCTCCCCTCATAATTCATTGGTCCATCACTCGGGCCCATCACCTTCATTCAGTGAATTATGAAAGAATTTGATAACATTAAAGAGATAAGCTGGGAAAGATATACAGCAGTACTTAAACAAGCTACCGGTATTTCCATCCCAGTTTAAAAAAACATGTTAATCAAGTGTTCCTGTAAGTATGCATTTTCATATGTAAGAATACCCATTGTCTGTGCCCTGTACCTATTTGTACACTGGAATCCATGCATGTATAGGTCTGTTTTAAGATTACAGCTCAGTAGTACACTATTCTGCTTTCACCAGGGAACACCATTATCCATAGCATAACTATAAATGCAGAGAGAACGTGTGCAATATAAAAGCCTCCAATGTGTTTGCCTGGAATTAGTAGCCTGGAGTCCACTATGCTAGAGAGATAAACCCTGCTTAGTGCAAAGATAAAAAAATATGTTTATTACACCATTGTTAAAAAAATGCAAATAAAAATACATAGTATAATTAATAGTCAATATTCATGCATCAAAAACCAGTATACATAAATCATTATATTATCTAATTGATGTCATTAATTATTATAAAGTATATCCTGCATCTGCAGCAAAGTAGCTGGATAGTATTACAAAAGAAAATAATGTGCAAGAAATGTCTGCATTAATGTAGATGTAATTGTTATTGTAATCATTAGTAACATGATTATTCAAAGCTGTGCAATCCATATAATCAATGAACTGTGAATGTAATTCCTTCTATAGAAACAATAACTTGATTAGTATGATATTTTAGGATTCAGCCAAATTTGTAATCCATACATTTTGATCATGTTTCTAAATGTAAATGAGTTTCAATAACCGCAGCATCAACAGCCTGACCAAATGTGATGGCATCAGTCAGGTAGCTTTATAAATCAATGCTGTGCAATAAGCGAGGCATGGAAAACATATTTGTGTATTATATTTGTTATGATGAATCTCAACGTGGTGCAACAGCTGAAGCCTGTCTCCGCAATATCCGACAGGGCCGTATATTGTGTGTGTTTTTTATATATATATATATATATATATATATATATATATATATATATATATATATATATATATATATATATATATATATATATATATATATATATATATATATATATATAATTTTTTTCGGACCATAAGAAGCTTTTGACCATATGACCCACCTAGGTTGGAAGGACAAAAAACGCATACATGAAGAAACATACACAAACGGAGAACCCACGCCTGACCCTAGTTACCCCCCTTTGTTGTCGGTGCCTAACCCTCGGACCCCCCTGTTGGTGTTAGCTGCAGCGGCCTGGCATTGAATACGATTATTTAACTTCCTGTCGATGATTACTCCTAACTCCTTCTCCAAGTTTGGTGCCCCCATCTGTATCCTGTTTATGTTGTATGGTGCTAGACCAGGGGTAGGGAACCTATGGCTTGGGGGCCAGATGTGCCTCTTTTTATGGCTACATCTGGCTCACATACAAATCAGTAGGGGTTGATTCACTAAGCTACACTGCTCAAGCAGCACAGCTTAGTGTGGCAGCACAAATAACATTTTCAAAGTAGGCACGCTACTGCTGTAGCATGCACTACTAACTTACTCATGCTACCCCAAAATCAACAGCTGCTCCAATTGTCCCACTCCGGACAATGTTAGGTCCAATGACTTTGTAGAGCGAGATCCCCAAAGTGTGTGGATCTTGTCCTACAAAGTGAATCAATCCCCAAGCCAGCTAGCTAATCGTACAAGCTGTTAGTCGATATTTCTCCTGTCTGGCTTTCAGGGGAATTGCTGTTGCTAAAACCCAAGAGAAGCTGAAGACGTGTCTGACACTTCCGCTGCCCGGCGGATCAACTGGATACATATCACCATAGCAACAGGACGTGAGCCCTTTGCTGCGCACTGTCCCAGTTTGAAACATATTGTATGGCTCTCACAGAATTACATTTTAAAATATGTGGCGTTTATGGCTCTCTCAGCCATAAAGCTTCCTGACCCCTGTGCTAGACCATTGGTACGACCAAAATGCATGACTTTACATTGTTCAACATTGAATTTCTTCTGCTATTTATGTGCCCATATAGCCATCCTATCCAGATCCTGTTGCAAGATGTCACTATCCTCTCGAGAGTTCATTATTCTGCACAATTTTGTATCATCTGCAAAAATAGCAACATTGCTTTCTACTTCATCTACTAGGTCATTAATAAATACATTGAAGAGCACTGGACTCAGTACTGACCCCTGTGGGACCACACTGCTAACAGTCACCCATTTAGAATATGATCCATTGACCACAACTCTTTGTTTTCTGTCCATTAGCCAGTTCCCTATCCATGAACACAGACTCTTCCCCATTCCTTGCATCCTCAATTTTTGCACCAGACTTTTGTGGAGAACAGTGTCGAAGGCCTTTGCAAAGTCCAAGCACATCACATCTACAGCATTCCCAATATGCACACTAGCGTTTACCACCTCATAAAACATGAGTATGTTAGTCAAACAGGACCTGTCCTTAGTAAACCCATGCTGATGCTGAGAAATAAGATTATTTTGTGCTATGAAGTCTTGTATAGGATCTCTTAGTAACCCCTCAAATAGTTTGCACCCAACTGACGTTAAGCTTACAGGTCTATAATTTCCTGGATCTGATTTTTTGCCCTTCTTAAATAATGGGAAAACGTGGGCTGTACACCAATCTGTTGGAACTCTGCCAGTTGAAAGAGAGTCACAAAAGATAAGATAAAGGGGTTTATCGATAACTGAACTAAATTTTCTTTGGACCTGAGGGTGTATGCCATCGGGCCAGGTGCCTTATCCATTTTTAGTTTATTTCTTTATTTGCCTTCAATTCTTCCCGTGTTAAGTGTTTAATATTACAATTGGAAGATTGAGACTCTTCCGCATCTGTAATTTGCAACAGTGATGTTTCCCTTGTGAAGATGGAAGCAACGAAAGCATTTAATAGCTCGACCCCCTACCTTGGTCATCTGCCATTGAGTTCCCACCCTCATCATTTAGGAGTCCACTACAGTTCCCTTTCTTATGTACTTGTAAAACTTCTTTGGGTTACATTTGATATCCCTAGCAATTTGATTTTCAGCTTCAATCTTTGCCAGCCTAATTTCTTTTTTACAGCTTTTATTGCACTCCTTATAATTGCTTGTTTTAGGACCTTATCGTCATTCTTTTTCCACTTAATTTTAGTTCTGACCTTTTTATTCACCCATACAAGCCTTTTTTATGACTAGATGTTTTGTTTCCATATGGGATATATTTACTACGATATTGATTTAGAATAATTTTAAAAGTTTGCCATTTCCCTTCAGTGCCCTTACCTTGTAGTATATTATCCCAGTCCACCAAACTTAGTGCCTGCCTGAGTTAATTGTACATTGCTTTTCTACAATTCATAGTTTTAGTTATCAGTCACCAGATCAAATGTTCTCATGTTGTGATCGCTATTTCCCAAATGTTCTTGAACCTGCACATTTGTAACATTATCTGGTCAATTTGAAATTATCAAATCCAGTAGCACCTAGTTTCTCAACATGCGGTACGCGTACCCCAGGGGGTACTTCTGATGGTTCCAGGGGGTACTCAGGCTTGAGATACTTGATCAAGAGTAACAAATTTAGCGTTTTAGAAAATTATAAATCCTATATAAACACTAAATTAGTATTTTTTTTCTAATTAAAAGCAACAGTAAATGCTTGGAAATTGTTTAGAACCAATTATCATGTACTACGATTAAATATGTATTTGTTAAGGGGTACTTGTGATAATATTTACTATGCCAGGGGGTACTTGGTGAGTACAGGGTTTTATAAGGGGTACATACCAATAAAGTGTTGAGAAACACTGCCCCGTAGTGATGCCAGAAATCTGCTGCTTTTACCAGAATGAGTCGCCTCAATATCCCAATCATTGTCTTGATAGTTGAAGTCATGCATAACACTGACCTCATTTTACTTGCAGCTTTTTCAATCTGCTGTAGTAGTTGCAGTTCTACAGTCTGGCAGTGGCAGTCTGTGGCACACCCCAGTAAGCTATTGGCAACAGTTATTTCCACCATAAATATTTACCCAAACGGATTCCACATCTTCACAATCTTTATTCATCTCAGCGTTCAGGGCAGCTGTAAAAAGTTTTTAACAGAGACAAACCCCTCCACCTTTCCTCTCTGCTCTATCTTTCCTAAACACATCGCATCCCTCTAAATTCGCTAGTTAATTATGGCTTTCATGCATCCATGTCTCAGTTATTCCCACAATGTCATAGCCTTAGTCAATCAGAATGAACTCTTCATCCATTCAATTTGCAAGGCTCCTAGCATTGGTTACAATGCACCTTATATTTTTACCACCACGTTTTCCAAATTTGGTTACATTTAATGGGCTTCTTGAAGTTTTGCCAACCTCCTTATGATTTATAATGTCCCCACCCCCCTCTCCACCCTCTGTAATGTTAGACTCCCGCTGTCTTTTTATCTCATCTTGTCCACCTATGGAGACTTTACCCTCCCGCTTCCCCCAAGATCCTAGTTTAAAATCTCCTACAACCGTTTAGCCATCTTCTTCCCAAGTCAGCTGCACCCTTCCCATTTAGGTGCAGCCCAAGCCTACTGTAGAACCTGTAGCCGACTGCAAAATCTGTCCAGTTCTCCAGGAACCCGAACCTGATTAGACACCTGTAGTATAATGAGGAGCATGGGATCACTGATATTGCACATTACCTTTCTGATGTACTTCACCCGGTGGCAGATTGTGCAAAATGTGACTTTTTCATCTTTGGTAAGTGGCCACTTCTCAGCACGTACTGTAGTAGGAGAGAATGGTTTCTATCAAATCATCCTTCTGCATTCTAGTGTGATAAACCCATAATATAAGTGTTCTATATTATAACTGCCTGTAATAACTGAATATAGCTTCAATGGGTACTTTGATTTTAAATATATAAGACAAGTGTCCGCTAGGTTCCTGAAACTAAATCTAGACAAAACAGAATTTATGATCTTCCCACCCCGGCCATCCCTGAACCTCCAAGATGTGCATGTCACTGTTAACCACACTACCATTTGCCCTACCTCTCAAGCCCGCTGTCTGGGTGTCACCCTGGACTCCGCACTCTCCTTCACTCCCCACATCCAAAACCTCACAAAGTCCTGCAACTTCCACTTTCGTAACATCTGTAAGATTCGCCCTTTCCTGACCTCTGCCACCTCCAAAGTCCTCATCCATGCCCTCCTAATTTCCCGCCTTGACTACTGCAATGCCCTTCTGTCTGGTCTCCCTATGACCCGAATAGCCCCACTGCAGTCCATCATGAATGCGGCAACCAGAATTATCCACGGCGGCTCCCCGCCTTAAATCACTCCACTGGTTTCCTATCCAGTCCAGAATCAGATTCAAGATACTGTCTGACCTACAAATCTGTCCACAAAACCTGCCCAACCTACATTTCCGATCTTACTCAGATGTACACACCTAGCCGCTCACTCCGCTCTTGCAATGAACGTCGCCTGACCGCCCCCCGCATCACCCAGTCCCATGCACGCCTCCAGGACTTCTCAAGAGCTTCTCCAACACTACGGAACTCCCTACCTCCACCCATTAGGGCAGCCCCCTCCTTCAACATCTTCAAGAAGGCCCTCAAAACTCACCTTTTCACTCTGGCCTACTACCCCTCACAAGTGCTCTAAACCCACAGCTGAACTCTGGTCCCCTACCTTTCGTGTCCCTATCGCTCCCTCTAGATTCTAAGCCTTTGGGCAGGGTCCTCCTCCTTTTGTGTCCTACCTGATCATGCACCTCCATTACTGTAAACCCATGCTATTCATTTGAGTGAACCTAACTTGCCTAATCTCTATGCTCCCCTCCAGTGACTAAGCATTACCTGGTACTCCTACTGTGCTGTGTGATCTGGTTTTCTTGTATACCTGTATTGTCATATTGCTGTATGTTACCCCTAAATATTGTTTGTGACCTAAACTAATGTCCAGCGCTGCGTAATATGTTGGCGCTTCATAAATAAAATAAATAAATAAAATAAGTGTCCTCATTTAGGCAATGGTGCAGTATGAGGGGATATAGGTTGGAGTTGAAGTAAGGCCCCGTTCACACTGCACGCGTTTCCAGCCCCGTTTTGTAAACACGTGCAGGAGGCTGACACGCA
This sequence comes from Hyperolius riggenbachi, assembly GCF_040937935.1. Classification (NCBI taxonomy): domain Eukaryota; kingdom Metazoa; phylum Chordata; class Amphibia; order Anura; family Hyperoliidae; genus Hyperolius; species Hyperolius riggenbachi. The sequence goes on from NC_090656.1 coordinate 84,758,402, forward strand.
CGACATCAGAGAGTGCATAGAGTGCACTGTCTGATGTTCACACTGCATGCGTTCCGGACCTGTGCGGTCCGGGAAAGCATGCTGCATGCATTTTTTGCAAAAACGCGCGGCTGTCCCATTCACTTTTCAGTGATGGGATCAGCCACGCAACGCATACAAATGCGGATGGTGTGCGTTCGCATGCGTTGCATTCCGCACGCATGGCCGTCCGTGTTTGTAATGTGAACGGGGCCTAAGGGTTGTATTAGTGGGTCTGATCTACCTAACATGTAACCATCTCACTTTGCACTTTAAAGAGACTCCGTAACAAAAATTGCATCCTGTTTTTTATCATCCTACTAGTTCCAAAAGCTATTCTAATGTGTTCTGCTTTACTGCAGCACTTTCTGCTATCACTATCTCTGTAATAAATCAATGTATCTTTCCCCTGTCAGACTTGTCGGCCTGTGTCTGGAAGGCTGCCAAGTTCTTCAGTGTTGTGGTTCTGCTATGAACTCACCCTTCCAGGCCCCTCTATGCACACTGCCTGTGTATTATTTAGATTAGAGCAGCTTCTCTCTTCTCTCTTATCTTTTACAAGCTGGATAAATCGTCCTCTGAGCTGGCTGGGCTTTCACATACTGAAGAATTACAGACAAGGACAAAGCTGTTTGCAGGAGAAAAACAAGCAGCCTGAAACTTCAGTGCATGAGAACTGCAGGGGGGAAGAAACACACAATGATCTCTTGAGATTCAAAAGGAAGGGTGTATACAGCCTGCTTGTGTATGGATGTATTTTTCTATGTGTGGACATACTGTACATCAACCTACTTCCTGTTTTGGTGGCCATTTTGTTTGTTTATAAACAAACTTTTTAAAACTGTTTTTAACCACTTTTAATGCGGCGAGGAGCGGCGAAATTGTGACAGAGGGTAATAGGAGATGTCCCCTAACGCACTGGTATGTTTACTTTTGTGCGATTTTAACAATACAGATTCTCTTTAAGTACAAGCAATATTAAAATTAAACCCACGTTCAGTTATTCCACAGTAATCTGATTCCATCTTCACTGTAAACACATACATCACATGTTACATGGCATCCAGACAAAATCATTTATAGAACATTTTTACTACAGAAAATCTTATATACAGTATATAATGTGTCTGTTCTGCCTCCATATTAGACATATAGTCTCATTATTAAACCACACTCTGCACCTGCCAGCCCTCCTGTTTATCTCAGTCAGCAGCTCCTACCAACAGAGTGGGCTGAATGTGTCTGATTATATTACTGTAGATATCTTGTTTTTTACCCAACATAAAATGTTTCATAACTGGTAAGGGTATGTGTGGTTTTATTTTTACCATATTTTTTTCTTTGTAAAAGGTGCCACATTTGATGTTGCCATGCGCTTTCTGTACGAGTGCCCATGGAGACGTCTACAAGAGTTGAGGGATCTCATCCCCAATATACCCTTCCAGATGCTGCTCAGAGGTGCAAATGCTGTTGGATATACCAACTATCCAGATAATGCTGTGTTCAAGTAAGTATCATCATTTATATCTACATAAATTCACATTCACTTGGATGTGCGTAGACTAAATGGAACAGAGCAACTATTTGTTATTCTCCTGCAACAAGGATTTTGATTGATTGCTCTGGTCAGCTGCTGTGCTTTGGTTCTATTTCCTTCTGACTGTCTTTATAAATCTACCTGTTTGGGGGTTTTGTTTTTTTTTAATTTATATATACACTAGTAATGTCCTGCATTGTTCATAAGCCTTCACTGGGACTTTTTCTTCATAGTATAAATGTTTGGTAGCATTGATTGGGGATCTTGTACAGTACAACACTGTACATTTGTATGTATGGAGACGTTTGTAGAAGGAACCACTATGAACCCAATAGCCCATCCCTCTGTCTTATTGCCAGCTATTACATTTACAATTCATTGACCATCCATGATTAAAGCGGATCTGAACTCAGAACGCTCTCTCTGCTCTAAAATACACGCAACAGCTTAATAACCTTTAAAGAAAAACATTTCTTTTTTTAAAGCTGAATCCTACAATAAATCTGCACTGTTTCTACTTCCTGCTTTCATGGAAGCAGACATATTGTTAGTATCCTGTGCTTTCAATTGAGCTGATCTGCCGTGGCAGTCAGCTGACCCAGGGTAGAGATCAAATTACAACTTGTGATTAGACACAATTGAGGGGGAATTAGACAGGCTAAACTCTCTAAATACATATAGGGTGCATTTCTCCATTTTTTTCTGTCTTGTGCAAGAGTTCAGGCCTTTAAATCCCTGTTCTTGAGGGCAAATTGGAAGGCTTGTAGTTAGTGACTATGGCAACCTACTTAACTGTGGACAGATAGTGTACTGATTAAGGGCTCTGCCTCGGACACAGGAGACCTGGGTTTGAAACTTGGCTCTTCCTGTTCCGTAAGCCAGCACCTATTCAGCGAGGAGACCTTGGGCAAGACTGCAGCTGACTGCCTATAGAGCGCGCCCTAGTGGCTGCAGCTCTGGCACTTTGATTCCGCCAGGAGAAAAGCGTAATATAAATGTTCTTTGTCTTGTCTATTTAACTAATTTAACTATAAGCTGTCCTGTTCTCCATTGCAAAAGCCATAGTAGGGTAAGTGGTTATGGATTCTGTAGTTTGTCTTCTCCAGAAGCAAATCTCTTTGAAGTAGGAGCTGACAAGACTCTAAAAAAAGGAAGTTTAGCTTTGGTTGAAATGGGGCTACAAATGCAATTTTGTCATTTAATGTTATTAGACATTACATTTTGGCCTGCAACTAACTATGCTATGGCAGATTATTTTAAGTATGATTTACGGCCTAGACAGTATTGTGCTCTGTTAATGTCACATAAAAAGCTTTCCTTGCAGATACTCAAATCAGTTCATCAGCAGACCCGCCCACTATATTGTCTCTGTAGTTACACCAGGATAGCTAGCAAAGCTTGAATGTTTTTATCTGGGTACATTGAAATGTTTAAGGCACCCATAAAAAAATAAAAATAAAACTTGAGATGGTAAATATTGTGTTTAAAAATGATTATTTTACTGAACAGACCTCTTAAATCCACGTCCAACACATCGTCCAACCACGATGGTGTTTTCTTACAAAATTAGATTAAACTTTTCTGGGATTACTACTTTTCTATTGTCTTTTTTGTTTTTATCTTCTAGGTTTTGTGAGGTGGCAAAAGAGAATGGTATGGACATTTTCAGAGTATTTGATTCTTTGAATTACCTACCAAACATGATCTTAGGCATGGAAGCAGCAGGCCAAGCTGGTGGTGTGGTAGAAGCTGCTATTTCCTACACTGGAGATGTTGCAGACCCCACTCGTACTAAATATACTCTGGATTACTATGTGAACCTTGCTGAAGAGCTTGTGAAAGCTGGGACCCACATTCTGTGCATTAAGGTACAAGATCTTTTTCATAACCTGTGTTTAGTGATCTTAACACACGACGGTGTACAGTATAAACATTTCTTCCTGAAGAGCAGCAGTTCATGCTCTTCCGACTGATGCAGTAATGCTGAAACATTCAATAACAGATTGATCTTACTTAGGATAAAGAAGCATAGCTTTACAAGAGCAAGACTCAAGCGTATTAGTGAACATTGTCCAAGATTTAATTTAGAAGTCTGTCTCCACTGTGAGAACCAGGAATCGTTGTCATGGAGGATTATAGTTCAGCTAAAATAAATAAAGCATTGTAAGGCTTTACTTTCATGTGTCATTGTCTGCAGTTGGCTTGTTCACTGAAAGTGGCAATGAAAACAACCAGACTGTGACTGTTGGAGTGTACAGAAGAGGTTGTTTGGTAGTACTGAAGTACTGGATAAACTTTTTTGCTAATAATGGTTAGGATAGAGGCACCCAATGTGTGTTTTATTTTAGTGCTTTTAAATAAAAAATAAATAAGAAAGGTAGTCGAGAAGTTGGGAGGGACCGGGAGCCCAATGGTGCAGTATCGTCAGATATAGGAAGGATATAATATATAGCTATATAACCATCCCTGCTCAGTACTCCAAGTTCTGGGTTCTGCTGGATACTGGATAGTTGCTCTCCTGTAGTATCATAGACGTTCTAGAAAAACTGCAAAACTATTACCTGCAAAGGAGGTCTGACTGGTAATGGGTAGGATGAAGGCGTTTTGTATTGACCTGAGGAAGTGGGCTATGACCCGTGAAATGCGTTGTCCGATTGCTTTTTTAATAAAAACATTTTTCCAGTTGAACTGGTGTCTACATCTTCTGGAGCGGTAAGCAAATCGCTTTTTTCAAACACTAAAATAGAAAACACATTGGGTGCCTCCATCCTAATCATTACCAGTCAGACCTCCTTTAGAGGTAATAGCTTTGCAGTTTTACTAGAACATCTATGGTACTACAGGAGAGCAACTATCCAGTATCCAGCAGAACCTGGAGTACCGAGCAGGGACGGTTATATAGCTATATATTTTATCCTCCCTATATCTGATGATACTGCACCATTGGGCACCTGGTCTCTCCCTACTTCTTGCCTAGGTATTCTTGATCCATACAAGAATCCCCAAAGGACACCCCCCCCCCCCCCCCCTTTACTAATAAGCTGGTGGTGTTCTCCTTCAGAACCTCAATTGTATACCTTGGATACTTTTTTTTTTTCACGTGGGAGACCTGTAAGAACTGCTTATTCTGTAGGACAGATAGTTTGTGGATGACCAAGTTAAAGTCAAGTATCTGGCAGGCTATTAAGACCCATGTCAAAGAGTTTATAAGCAATGTAAGCAATATTTTAATTATGAGCCATTGGCTAGCAAACTATTAAGGAACATTTTTGATTACAGTTTGCACAAAGTAATAATTTTAAGTAAAACAAGAAAGTAGGTTGAATTTATTGGATTATAACTGAAGGAACACTCATTTTGTAAAGTTGCCCAATATCGTTTCCATTGCGTAATTTATCTTCCTTTGTGATTTTCAAGTTTAAAACAGAACTGCTTCAGTAGATGTAGCCCACTCTAATTTTTTGGGAGCAGGCGACACCGTGAAACTTGAAACATTTGTGACATAAGTTGTCAGAACACCTCCTGCCTAATTTTGTGTAGGTCCCCTTTCGAATACTTACAGCTTTGGGCAATGGATGCCTGGATTCCAAAATGACCTCTGCAGGCATCCTTTTGTATCTGGCAGGAAGCTGTGAAGTGAGGCCTTCGTGGTAAAGACTTCCATCCATCCCACAGATGATTGTAATCTGGTGAATTTAAATGCCAGAGAAATTCTCGTTCATTGGATCAAGCCACCTCTATCCATTTCTCCATAGTCCAGTCCATAATAGGTGGTTTCGACAGTAAACAGGAGTAAGAATGGACATTCTGACTGACATATTGCTGCACAACCCCATAGGCAGCATGCTGAAATGCAGTGTATTTTATGATACCTGTTACTCCTAGTTGGCGTAGTTTTTCATCTATTTGTGCTACAGAAGCTTTTTGGTGGCATCAGGTCTGGCAGGCTAGCCTTCATCTCCCACATACTTCCGTGAGCCTTGGGTATCTATATTGTTGTTCACTGGTTTCCCTTTCTTGGACCATATTGTCTGCGTACCAGAAACAACCCCACAAGACCTCCTGTTTTGTAGATGCTGAAATGCACTTATCTAGCATAGTGTGAATTGCTATAAGGTTATTGAAATAGTAGTTATGCAAATGCAGTATGACAGAAAGCTCTGGCTCCAAAGGTTTTGAGGCGCACTCTGGGAGTGACAATGTTTATGGATCCTGCTGATCTGAGAATGTGGTGCAGTTTCAGCAAGTCCTTCTTGTATCCAGGGCCAATATTATGTAGGGATTTGAATGTCAACAGTCCAGTCTTGGAGAGTAATCTCCATTTTACAGGTAGCCAGTGCAGTGAGCGAAGAATTGGGGTAATGTGACAGTGGGGAGGTTTGTTTGTTAGTAATCTGGAAGAAGCATTTTGAACTAGTTGCAGGCGGTACAGGTCCTTGTTTGGGAGGCCTGCACAGAGGGTATTGCAGTAGTCCAGCCGTGATGTGATGAAGGCGTGAACTAGGGTTGGAAGATCCTCTGGGGAATATGTTTAATTTATGCAATTTTCCTCAGATGAATGTAGGAAGTTTTGACTAAAGCTGAGATTTGGTTTCTGAAGCTCAATTTTCATTAAAAAATGCTGCCCTGAACACCTGGTATCAAAAAAGGAATCAGTTCCTACAAGCACAACACCTCCCACTACACTCCAAATTACTGGTATAAAACCAAAGATTTTTCTAATCAAAAATATGTTGAGAACAATTTGAATAGAATGTATGGTATATATATATGTATATATGTATATGTGTATGTATATATATGTTTATGTATGTATATGTGTATGTATATATATGTTTGTGTGTATATGTGTATGTATATATATGTTTGTGTGTATATGTGTATGTATATATATGTTTATGTGTGTGTATGTATATGTATATGTATATATATATATATATATATATATATGTATATATATATATATATGTATACGTGTATGTATGTATATATATATATATATATATATATATATATATATATACATATACATACATATATATATACATATACATATATATATATATATATATATATATATATATATATATATATATATATACAGTACTAGTACATGTAAAGTTTTGTGTTGGTGTAATTCACTATAGTAACCAATCCCTTTTTTTCCACCAGGATATGGCTGGGCTGCTGAAACCCAAAGCTTCAGACATGCTAATCCGAGCCCTCCGAGACAAGTTTCCAGATGTCCCAATTCATGTGCACACCCATGATACGGCTGGGGCTGGTGTGGCCTCCATGCTGGCGTGTGCCCAAGCTGGAGCTGATATTGTAGATGTGGCAGTGGACTCCATGTCTGGCATGACTTCCCAGCCTAGCATGGGAGCACTGGTGGCTTGTACTAAAGATACAGACCTAGACACAGGTAGCTGTTTGAAGGCTTCATATGCATAGAGTATTATTTTAAAATGTGAGGGGAAATCTTTTCACTATACAGTATGCCTACTGTGTGTATATATGTATTCTTATATCTGTTGCACAGTCATGTTCGGGTTCACCACTAGGACCTCTTACACCTTTGGCCACATTCACTTGTAATGAGTCATTTAGAGGCTGTGAACATTTTTACCTTTAAAAATACTGCATGGCTGGCAACCAGGCTGACTCACTGCTTTCAATAGAATGCGGAGCAGATGTTCTGGCGCCACTCTTTATAAACTACATGTATTTATAGCTTACTGCGAAGCAGTTTCCCAATGTTATTCAAATATACTCCCCTTTGTGAAAATGGTAATTACCAAATACCCCTATTCTGGTAACCTAATCTTCCAGAGGAACTGTAATGTAAATAACAAAATGAATACAATTGCGTATTTTTTACGGTATTCATTCATTTAGATTATTAAGTCAGTGTTTGCTCATTGTAAAATCTTTCCTTTCCCTGATTTACATTTGATTTACATTTCCAGTGAAATGTATCACATGCAGTGGCATCTTTAGTCCTGCCAGGTGATCTGTGTGTAACGTTCGTTTACTGAGAATTCTGTGCACACAGGGAGATAGTGCTTGCTTGGCAGTTGAAATAAAGCTGTTATTTCCCACAATGCAACAAGGTTCACAGACAGCAAACTGTTAGGACCTTGGTCATAACATCGAATTTCACCACAATATCAGCCATACAGATGTCCATAATGGTCTATTCTAGTAAAGGTAAAGATTTCTTGTGGGGAAGGGGGTATCCGCTACTGATTGGAATGAAGTTCAAACCTGGGTTAAAGTTCCTCTTTAAATATCTCTTGCCATACATATAGAATGAGTATTTCACAATTCTGAATGCTTTCTGAACATCTCCTTATGCTTTTATTTACCGTAATTAGAAATAGATTTCTTAAAACTATAATGTATTGATTCTGACTAGTTTAAGTACTGTCTGAACAGAAGTGTCCTGTGGGGGTTGGGCATTAGGTCTTACGCACTTGGGTTACGAGTTATTGGTTCTAGGTGCATGCCTGGTTCACAGAGGCAATAAGGAATGATGTGCATGACTTCACCGGATGTACTGAAGTTGTGCATTATGGGACTTCCTTTTTAGACACATGAATGCAATAACCTGCAATTACCTTCTCTTTAAGTGTTAATGGTTTGTAAAGGATGTTAACTACGCTGTTTAACATCCAAGCAACCACTGTTCTCTTGCACCCTCTAGTCCTGATACTGTAACTATATGTGGGCATCCATAGATTGGGATCCATTGTTCTGCCACTGTGTAATGACTTTACCAGTGCTCTCAGCAGCTGCTCGCTAAATGCCTCAGAATGTGACAATCACTAACATACAGTGAAACTGCCAGTGATCAATGGCTGATGTGAATGAAGCCTTACGAAACCAGAACAGTAGCCAGTGTATGACTCAAACTGCTGAATCAAAAAAATCAGCATGAAAGCCTTGCAACTGGCATTTATTACATGGGAATAAAGATGACATTCTCTAAATTCCTGTCACTGCATTTTTCCTTTATTACACACATGCATTGTGGTAATAAACCTCATTACATGGTTTCTGTATTTCCCTGGAGAATGTGCAATTTTCTAAGCTCATCTAGGCTGAGGGGACTTTAAAGATTTCAGAACCTAAACCTGTCTTACAAGGAGAGTGTTAGATGCACTTTAAAGAGCTAAAATAGGGCATGCTTTTAAAGTAAAACTCTCTTCACCTTTTTACTCATAAAAAGGCACTTTCTGTGTGCTTGCACATTTTATATAGCCATCTAGTTTTTTTTAAAAGTGGACCTTTAAGGCAGTAATTGCAGTGTGTATAAACAATAGCTAGGCAATTGTTTATACTGAGCCTTATGCATCTGTTCTAAGGCTCCATTCACATTACAATGGATCAAGCAGTTCCACATCCTTACTGTACAGATACGCTGTGCTCAGTTGCAGGGTCCAGAGTGGATGAATGCTATTCACCATATGAATAGCAATGTAGTCCACTGTCCAAAAATATAATAGTGGTTGTTATTGTCACTTGCAGAAATTCATCAGACAAAAAATAACATGGTACAAAAGGATAGCTGTGAACCAGTCCATAGAAAATAATTGCCTTCTCCAGCCCATCCATTCTGAGTGTGCTGCCCAAAAAAATGCATTAGTCTAAACTGACTAATTCTCATATTATTTTATGTGTGTTCAGGGAGCTATAGGACCCTGATAATTATATAATTTTAATATATGCACATATATATATATACAGGTAGTCCCTGACTTAGGAACACCTGACTTACAAATGACTCGCAGATACGAAAGGCACGACATTGTGAAATTTGAATCTGTAGGAACAGGTCAGATTCTTTTTTTTTTTTCAAAAAGACCTTGTAGTTTTTGAGAAAATCTTTTAAATTCAAATAAAAGTGGTTTTTAAACCAGTGAAATGATATTTTGCTGCGGTACAGGGAGGGCACAGGAGGACAGGGGTGACACAGTGGGGTGGGAAGAGGGGGAGGGGCAGAGGTGGCACAGAAGGGGATACTGAAAGCATGGGAGAACAGAGGTGACACAGAGGGGGACACTTAAGGTACAGGGGGGCATAGAGGAGCTACATGGGACACAGATGGCAAAGGGCTTCGACCTCTTGTAGGAAAGGTCTATAGAATAGATTTTATGGATTTTACTGGAATTATTTTTCCTTTTTTAGTGTTTAGTGAAAATGCATGGAGAAATAACCTAGGGGTTTTTAAACTGATAGTTTTAATAGGACAAATGGCAAAATATTAATATAGTTTTATATCTTATATCAAGATCTCCAAAAAATAGGGCAGAATGTACAGTTAATACACAATAACATAATTCTGTCACTACGTTACATTGTTTAAAATGCCTATGTGCACTACTGACCTCTAAATGTGCCTGTAGAACGTTTTAGGTTTCCGGTTCTGTACCAACATAATCACTTTAAATGGTGTATTTAATGGCTTTGTGTACCGTTTTGTAGAAAATTGTTGAGGTCTTCTGATACTAGTAAAGTTTGTTCTTTCCATGTAATATATCTTTACCTTTACAGCGTTGCTCTCGCTGACAAATTCATTGCTAGCTTGCTTAGTAATTCTAAAGTATATCTGTACTTAAAACAAAGTTTCCATTTTAGAAGTTGGTGTTCCTGTAGCTTCCCGTTTCTGAACTCCTTCTTAAAGTTTTTGAAGACTGTTCTGACTTCTGTTCTTTCCATAGATATTTGCTGAGGTTCAAATCAAGGTTGAGAGAGGACCACAACAAAATAGCTTAATGTTTTGTTCTTAGCAATTCTTGGGTGCGTTTAGCTGTATGTTTTAGATCATTATCTTGTTGTAGGATCCATGACCTGCCACTTCAGAATGTCAGGATAGTTTTGAGATTTCATTGGTCCCTGCAAAAATTCAAGGCACCCCATGTTAGGTGTCCCTAACCAAGCCAACTCCATGTTTCACAGTAGTATTTTTTTTTTGTTTGGGGGAGGGGGGGAGGGGGCTCTCACTTTTTTTTTAATAATGTATAATGTACAAAACTTAAGTATATTTCAGACTAGCTTCCTCCCGGGGTGTCAGCTTGCATTCAAATTTTAGAATTTAGATTAGTGTTAGCACATAATTTGCATCTGATTTGTATTCAAGGTGTGTATTTAGCCCCAAGGGGCTGGGCATATCTCTGGAGCTTTCACTTCACTTGCAGCCTGTGAGCACTGCCCATTGCTTGCTGTCTTTTGAACTTTGAGTTTAGCTTGTATTGCTTTGGAAGTTGTCCTTGGCTTTTGTTCTACCGCTCTCAGTATACTTTTGTCCATTTTGGGGTCTGAATTCCTCTTTTGGCTGCATCCAGGGAGGTTGGTTTCAGTATCATGGACCTCGATTTTTAAATCTTTGCAGATGTCACAGGAACATCAAGCTGTTTGAGCAGATCATAAAGAAAACTATAGACCTGCATGTTAAAATCTGAAGGCTATAAAAACATCTCTAGGAAACTCTGTATGGCTGAATGACTGAAAAGTTGGAGATATGTGATGCCAATCAAATGGAAAAAAAACTGCTAAAAAACTGAGGGTCTAATACATTTGTCCAGAGCATCTTTTTGGACTAAGCAATACTTAATTTAATTTAAAGCGTGCTTTTCTTGACTCAGACATCAGCAGCATGTGGGTATTGGGTATTCATGGGTCAATTGCTGGTCATGTAATCACTTTTCCAGAGGGTTAAAGCACTTTTTATAAGCTGTAAGGCTACCATCAAATTTGACCACGCCTGCATACTTAACATTAGCAATAATAAAACCTGTGTATGTGCAAGAATCTCTCACTTCCGGGCTAAGGGGTGAGGAATAAAATCAGACCTGGATCATTAAGCTGAAGCGCAGAAACTCTTGTCAGTTAATACAGTGGCATAGCAATAGGGGATGCAGAGTTTGCAACTGCACCATTGCCCTTGGACCAGAGTGGCCCACTAGGGGCCCTCCATCCTCCAGATTTTCATTGGTGCTATGCTAGTAATGAACACCTACATGTGCCTTGCATAGTAGTAATCCTTAAAGAGAAACTCCAACCTAGAATTGAACTATATCCCAATCAGTAGCTGATACCCCCTTTTACATGAGAAATATGATTTTCACAAACAGACCATCAGGGGGCGCTGTATAACTGATTTTGTGCTGAAACCCCTCGCACAAGAAGCTCTGAGTACCACGGTACTCTGGGCAAACTGCCACAATGTAACAATGTTCACAGACAGGAATTAGCTGTTTACAGCTGTCTCTAACAGCCAAAACAGCTAGGAGCAGCTACATAACCTGCCCACAGTAAAAATGTCACCATGTAATAAATGTCAGAATGTAAATCGGGGAGAGGAAAGGTTTTACAATGAGCAAACACTGACTAAATCATTTATACATAATTATGGTAAAAAATGAAGCACTTTTTTTACTACATTATTTTCACTGGAGTTTCTCTTTAAAGAGGAGCTGTCAGCCATAATATCTCAGGAAAAAAAATAACTAATCTAGAAGTAGATCAATACTTGCTCTACTTACATAACAGATGTATTGCACTTTCCATGTTATGATTCCTGTGAATTTTATAAAGGAAAAGTAGAGAATCCTATTCTAGACAAATTCTATATTTACTGTGGCTATTTTGAAGCCAGTCCTGATATAATATCCGCCCATTGGCCTCAATTGATCAAGACTTATCGAATTGGTTAACGACAGTTCGGTAAAATACGTTAAGTTGATTTCAGGATTCATCAAATTTATCTACAGTTGTTAGCGAGCATTCGGTAATAATTCGGTAATCATTCGTTAGTGATTCGTTAAAATGGAAGAAAGTGCAATTCATGAAAATGAAAGTGGGCGTGGTTTAGCGTTACATTTAGGATTAGTTATCTCCTACACTGCTCTGTCATTATTCCTGTCAGATCACTGCTGACAGAGAAGATGGAGCCATTTGAAGTGGTTATGTGTCAGCTGAGAGTGATTCAAAGGCGCAGTGGGGCAAGAATAAGGTCTAGAACCATATCAATTTGCAAGAGAATAATTTATTTGCTATAACAGGACATCTGCATTTCTCTTAAATCATCTTGTAAGAGAACACAGGCAGTGCCAGGGTTAACTAATTTGCTAGCTGCACTATATTTTTTTTTAGAAAAGGCTCCTATCAAATTGTGGGATTGTCCCAACCACTTCCAGAATCCTGGTCCAGGTGTTAAACCCTATTCAGAATGTTGCTACGTAGTGTTCAAAGGACTGCCTTTTACCCGCAATTCCATGGGAATCTTATGGCTTTGTGTTAAATTACCGCTGTAAAATGGAAATATCGACACGTTACCGAATGGTTACCGAATTGTTATCGAAAAACCTTGATGAATACAACTAGAAATCGATAAACTTCGAATTCGGTAATTTAACAAATTGGAAAAAGTTATCTCAAAGACATTGGCCTCAATTCACTAAGCTTATTTCCTGCCTTTAATAACTCTTCTAGAGTTGTTACCATGGTGATGAGGCATGTAGTATTCAGGAAACATTTTACCTCAGGCAAGCCTAAAGTTAACTCTTCTGTCTTTAAGTTAACTCTCCAATCCTTAAAATAACTCCAGAGTTAAAGACAGGCGTGTGAAAATAACTACAGAGGAGGTAAATTAACTACAGAGAGGGTAAATTAACTACAGAGGAGGTAAAATAACTACAGAGGAGGTAACTTAAGGAATGAAGAGATAAGATTACTCTCACTGTGTGGAGCTAAGTTTTCCCTTGCTTTATCTCCAGCATGATCTTAGTGAATTGATGCCAATGATGAATCGAAGGCCTTAGTCTCCTCTGCCTGATTTGCCCGCCCTTCACTATAGAAAGTGCATTGTTTCAGTCTGAGAAATTTTGGCAAATCAGAGAGGAACAGAGGTGTAGGAGGGGAAAACAGGGAAAGAGGCTTCAGCCAATCAGGCTGCATTAGTTAAGTCGGAGGGGAAGTAGAGAAGCAAAAAAAGACAACCCAGCATGCCCTTCAACTTCTCTTTTGTGTTCCAAATTTTCTGTGTACCAAATAAGAGTCAGGTAAACTGGGGAATGATTATTTATCAACAAGAAAAGTAATAGTGATTTTAACTTTTGGATTGCCTGGTTAGCATCCTTACTACTTGTTTACCAGATAAAAATAAAGAATTGATTTTTGATTTTATGCCCGACAGTTACTCTTTAACTAACTTTTTACTTACTCTAAATACACCTCTCTGACACTGCAGCTGTCCTTGGTAGGTTCTGGGGTTCCATATCAATACAGTGGTTGGGGCCCCATGTAAAACTAGCACTGAGGCCCCAAGCTCCTTAGTTACCCAACTGGAAGATTAGATTCTGTAGCCCAATGTGATCTGTGAAATCGGTAGTATGTGAATCCAGTCAGTTGAGGCGATGCACTATGGGGTAAAAAAAAGAAAAAAGAAAGCTGCACCAACAGGAATCACAGGGAGTCAGGAGATGCGAAGGACAAAAAGAAAAAAAACGAGAAATTAATCACCTTCTAAAACACTCTGAATGTGATTTATACCTCATTAAATTATTTCATCCTTACCGTCTTCTGAGTACTTGTTATCACAGCTGGAGCCTCTGCTCTTTTTCTTCTTTTGGAGTGGCTCACCTCCACTATTACAGTGCTGTGTAATATCTTAGCACTTTATAAATAAAAGATGACAACTTTTTACCATGGTTGTCCTTTAACAGTTGGAAGCTGCCTCTCTGTGAATTTAGGACATCTAATCTTTGTTATTAGTTCAGTTATAACTTAAGCTATCAGGAGGAATTGTGCTGCCAACTCCAATTACATTTTTTTTTACAGACAGCTGCCTAGAAATTTATGGACAGCTCCATATTTTTAGCTACATCTGCCCACAGTGATCATTCCTTCAGTTTTGGCAGCGGTTCCTCATTAGTTCTCTTTTAGTTTTGATGAATATTATCTAGTAACTATTTCTTCTGCAGAGGCAAAGTTCAGGTAGGTTGGCATTAATCGCTATGCAACCTATAGAAAGTACTCCAGTATTTTAGATGCCCTCACCAAAAAAAAACATTCAAACCTGTCATATTTTTATAATAAAAAATATTGTGTATGAAGCAGCAGTTTTATTTTTTTGTTTTTTTTGTTTTTTTTTCACTACTTTGGTACAACCTTGTTTAGATTTAAATCCACATATTTGTGGGTAGTGGAAAGTCTGAGGATCATCATTATTTTTTTTTTAAATGTTGAAAATGCAAAGTGTTCTAAAAGATTGTATCGTAAAGCCAAAATCCAAGCACAAATTTTTCTCTAGTCCAGTGTAGGCACTCAGTGGCTGAGACGTGCTTCTTGTTTAGATGATGTCAAGAAAATCACTTTTAAATAACCTGGTCAGAGGCTCCATCTTCAGTAGGAGAAGCTCACGAGGTGTGCTTCATACTAATCGAATGACTAGCTATGTCTGAGAGTTCACAAGATACACTGATGGTTCTGAGTCCCTCTTGAGTCATAAGAATTGGTGCTATTATGTAGAAACAAAGCAAACCGGTACGACTTAATTTTTACAGTTTAGCAGTCCAGCTGTTTTGTAATGTAGAGATTGCAGCTGAAAATAGGTTCAGGCTTAAAGGGAACCTGCGGGAGCACTACGGAGGGTGCACAGAAGAGCGCAGCTGGCTAGATTGCTGGGTTATAAGAGGACGGTGAAGGACCCCACGCAGCGTCGGACTGGGACACTAAGGGCCCACCAAGAAAGTTTCAGCCTGCTCCCCCCCCTCCATCCTCTCTCCCGCCCCCCGATCCCCTCTCCTACCCCCCCCCCCCCTCACCCCGATTTTGGGCTCACATACACATGTACTCTAGAAATTTTGCATGATTATGGTAGGGAATAGATTGTGAGCTTCTGGGGATAGTCTCCAATAGGGATATGTCCACATGAGCACGCCACAACAAAAATAAATGGGTGTCACCACGCATTGGAACATGGGCGTGGTCATGATGGGTCATGGGCAGACTTTTCCCACAAAATGCAATCAGATTGGCAGCAGGTATCCCCACAAAATGCAATCAGATTGGCAGCAGATACCCCCTCAAAAGGCAATCAGATTGGCAGCAGATACCCCCACAAAATGCAATCAGATTGGCAGCTGATACCCCCATAAAATGCAATTTGATTGGCAGCTGATACCCCCATAAAATGCAATCAGATTGGCAGCTGATACCCCCACAAAATGCAATCAGATTGGCAGCAGATACCCCCACAAAATGCAATCAGATTGGCAGCAGATATCCCCACAAAATGCAATCAGATTGGCAACAGATACCCCCACAAAATGCAATCAGATTGGCAGCAGATATCCCCACAAAATGCAATCAGATTGGCAGCAGATTTCCCCACAAAATGCAATCAGATTAGCAGCAGCCGTCAGATTTCCAAGTTTAGGTAGGCAGGTATATAGGTGTCCCCAGTATAGATATACCCAGGTCTATAGGTGACCCCAGTTTAGGTAGGCAGGTCTCCCCCCTTCCGCGCTCCCCCCTCCAAAATTGCAGCGGCAGCGAGCGGGAATCGCTTACCGGGAGAATCAGAGAGCTGTGTGTGTGTGTGTAGGGGGGGGGAACGACAGAGGTGTACAGATGTGAGATCACTTGGAGGCTTCCCCCCTCCCCGCCGCTCTGTGCCCACTGCCCCCCCTTCCAGCATGGGGGCCCCCACTAACTGGTGGCACACAGGAAGTTCTGCGAGAGCATGATTGGACAGTGTCAGTGCAGAAGACCAGACCAGCGGCACGCAGAGCTATCGCTCTCGGTAAGCCGTTCGGCTGGCTGGCTGGCTGCAATTGTGGAGGGGGGGAGCCCGGAAGGAGGGGCCCTAGGTGAGGGAGGGGGGAGGCTTCCCCCCTCCCAGCCGCTCTCTGCCAACTTCCCCCCCTTCCTGCACTGTGCCCCCCTCCTTTTGAGCACTGGGGGGCCCCAGGAGACGGGGCGGTCTGGGCCCCCCGATGGAAAAATCGGTACTTCGGCGGCTCAGTCCGAGCCTGACCCCACGCACCTCATGGGGCTGGAGGAAGCCCCAGGTAATTATAAATACAGCCATATATGCCATCTCAGATACACTTTAAACGATATGCCAGGCCTTATGTTCTAAATCAGATAACCTTAGCTGGAGGTCTGCAAGTGAGAAGGACCTCCTTCAATTCCACAGAAACTTCAATACCTTTCATCCTACAACTAAACTGAAACTAACCTTCTACTCGCACTGAGAATAACTTTCTAGTTACCAGACTGAGAGATCTATTCCCTGAGCCTCTCCTCCTGGCATATTGACTGCCACCCAATCTGAAAGACATTGTCAGGAGTTCTTAGAATAGGCCACAACAGAATGGAATATCCTCTTGCCAACAGAGAAGTTGTGAGACCTGCACACACACCTATTCCGCTGATAGGATATCAATACCGGGTACACAACAGGAATACAAAATACAAGGCCTTTTCCTGTGGATCTACTAATCGGGTATACCTGGTCACAGAGCCGGGACAAGGTCCTCCAGCACCCAAGGCTGAGACACCAAAGTGCGCCCCTCCATCCCTGCCACCCCAGCCATCACATACGGATTGCTATTAGACTCAGAGGCGCCACAGGGCCCACAACCTCCCCAACACCTTAATCTCTAGTTATTTGGCTTGCAGTCACTGCTATGTATCCCCTTTTCTTATTTCTTTCTGCTTCAAACACAATTAGGAATGACAGCTGAATGAATTCTGCGCCCCCTCCTACACTGCGCCCTGAGGCTGGAGCCTCTCCAGCCTATGCCTCGGCCCGGCCCTGCCTGGTCATGTGTGCAAAATGCACCAGAGAAATGTAATGGAATCCCGAGGTAAGCAAAGCATTGTAAGCTTCAGGCCTCGTTCCCACTATACACGGGCAGCGCATATAGTGTGCAACACACATGATTGGCAGAAGCGCATAGACAACACTTCTGCAGTTCCCATCATACGCGCTGTGCAGCAGTGTGATGCGCTATTGCACTGCTGCATGCATTTTTCGGGAATCACAACGCTGAATCGATCACTGTAGTGAATTGGATGCCCAGTGCATAGCGGCGCAGATGGTGTACAATCATACACATTGCATTTCGATCGCACGGCCATTTGCACAAAATGATGTGAATGAGGCCTTACTTACCTAGGACTTCTTCCAGCCTCTAGAAGCCTCTCTGGTCCACGCTGCAGCTCTGTCTTCCTCCAGCGCCCCCCTGTCAGCTATGTACAGAGCAAATCAATCTTTATTCTTCAATTCATGTGTAAAGACACCGCAAAGTTACATGAACACATGGATTGAAGAATAAAGATTGATTTGCTTTGAAAAGCTGGTATGCTAACCAGTCCTTTCGACTGTTTGATCTGCATGGGATGCAGCTTCACATCCATGGGTAAGCACCCAACTATTGGTAAGGTGTGCCACTCCTCACCCCTCATACTTCTGTCAGCTATGTACAGATCGGCTTCTGTGCATGCGCATGTTCGCACGTGCTCCTCCCACGATTTTGCTCCCATCACCGGGACTGTTCTGAACATGCGCGCCCCGCCAACCAAGTGATCTCACAGTGATCTCACATCTGTACACCTCTGTGTGTGTGTACACACACACACCCCACCCCACACCACACCCCACCCCACATGACACCACACCACTTGGTGGACTAGGCTTCTGTACAACCTCAGCCCAGTGATGTCGCCAGAGGGATCGGGTGAGATCAATTATCAGTGTGTATGGGCCTTAAGGTGTCTTGTCTATTTGTTATAAATATGTCAAAAAACACTTTAGGGATTAGCAAATATACATGCAAGAACCCTTTTGCTGTTCTGTGGTAATTCATGCATCTTAATTATACTGTATTTGCAAACAAAGGCAGAAGTTAGAGTTGAATTGGCCATACAAACGTCACTCTTCCCATACAATTCCCTGTAGATTTTGAAGAATCGGACAGGACGGAATTCTTGGTGGATCGGGGGAGGGGCAGGAGCAGCGGAAGATCGACAACCCATAGCGTTGCACTGTATTGAACAGTGCTAGGCTGCAGCTTGACTGATTTTCAAAAGATTCCATGCTGGGATCTATTAGAACCTGATGTGCTATTTGTCTTAGGCCGTAACTACAATTCATGGGGCCCCCTTTCGAAACTTTGATGCCCCGCCGTATTCACACCCCTTCACTTACCTCCCCCTGGGGCCCATCAAGGCCTGGGGGCCCATCTCACAAGGGTCATAAAACAAGTGTGGCCATCATGATCTTCACACCCATAACAAGTGTAGCCACAATACACCAGATCTGGCATATAGACTCCAGTATCCGAGGAAGGGAAGGTTAGTAGTTAGTGGCCCCCACAGCTCTGTGCCCCCCTGCGATCGCACAGGCTGCTCCCCTTTAGTTACGCTCCTGGTGTTAGGAGTCCATTCCTGTCCGACAGGAAGCCATCACAGGCCCATTATTAGCCAGATCTCTGCTGCTTGCTGCCTGTTTGCATTGAGAGTCAATTGCTCATTGTCTCTAGCGTTCACACAGGTATATTGTTCCTGAATGGGAAGTGGCTGACAGAAGCAACAGCTGAATTGCTGCCTTGTGTATCTAATGTAAAGTCTTCACAGTAAGGAGCTGTTTGACATTTAAAAAATATTACATTTAAATGACATTCGAGAAAGAGCAAGAGCTTTCAAGTCTGATGCGATAATTGTGAGACTAGGTCATGTGGAAATGGCATCCTATGATTTCTAGGTAAATGTAATCCTTTGTGTAAAACCTGCTTTTAGCTCTATCCTTTGCTGATGGAGAGAATCTCTTTCTATGCGCCTGTTAACAACCTCCCCCCACGTGTTCTCCCTGGCTGTCTGTTTGGCACACTGTCTGGGCTTTAAAAGCAACAAATTGCAAGTGTTATGCGTATCATGGGAGGACTGCCTCTTAAGCAGTGATTAGCAGCTGGCATCTTACCCTGTATAAAAAGCCTGGCATAGGCTGAGGCAATGCTGCATGCTGTGTGCGTGACTGTTTCCCAACATACTAACCCTTCCTGTGCCAGCAGCAAGTGCGAGATCCAGGCACTAATACCAGAGGCCAGTCTGTGCAAACAGAGCCTATAGCAAGACTTCATATCCCCCTTGTGTGCTTCTGTGTTTGATGTTTATATTTATCACCTCTGTGTGCTTGGTCTAAATATTAGATGTGTTTGGTAGATGTATGTGGCTAGTCTGAGCTGCTTTCTCCTGTACTCAGGTTTATGTGAGTTATGTTACCCTGCTGTATTGTTGTCCCTAGATGGTATGTGACATCATTATTTTTTATATTAGGAATTAGAAGATCGTATTCAGATTTCAAGGCCTTTCCTTATTTTTATAGCACGGCATTACGACTGATTGCATAGTAACACAGTGTGGCTTGCTTCCCTGTCCCTCTGCTTCTGGTGTAATGTGTATCAGAGCAGCACTATCATACACTACTATTAGAGCAATAGTTCAATCTCTTAACCTCACTCATTTCCAGATACCAACCCAATCACAAATCTCAGATCTGCACATGATCTTCTGTTGTCCTCCTCTAGAATTACCTCCTCACATTCAAGTTTACAAGATTTTGCATGCGCTTCACCCCTCCTCTGGAATGCTTCCCACAATACATCCATCACTTGCCAACCTTTGTTACCTTTAAACGCTCTCTAAAAACTCACTTGTTCTGACAAGCAATACAACTCTGCCTTAGGCCACTTCCCTTTGTCCTAATACCAAATTGCACTCCTACTAGGTCTCCTAAAACACACCGCCTCTACATGTTTATTGTATACTACCCCACCTCTTTTTTTCCCCCATTCCCTTTAGATTACAAGCTCACAAGGGCAGGGCTCTCTCCCCCTTTCGTGTCTTGGAATTCATTCTACATTTTATTCATCCTGTTACTTATATCACTGTCATTACCAATTCTGTATTTTGTAACCAATTATGTATTTTGTATATATTGGTGTACACCATTGTCTGTATTTTGTACCCCATGTTTGGTTCTTACTTTATACAGCGCCACGGAATATGTTGGCGCTTTATAAATCAATAATATAGCTCATGTTTAGATTAAGCAGTTTCAGCACTGTCCCATCTTTACTGGGCATGACTTATGGTAGTTTAGTGTGAGGCCATAGATATTGCTCTAATATATAGCAAAGGACACTGAGGGTAAGGTAATGCTTTAATTACATAGTAACTCTAGTTCTCCTGCATTGACCTGTATGTTCAGCTGTGCATGAGCTTTCTTATTGCCTGCTCTGTGTAGCATGAAAGGTTTTCATATTTTTCTAGGACACTGGAAAACATACTCATCCAAGCTATTTATTAGCTACATTAGCTAGATGTCTCTCTGGTTATGTAACTAAAATTCCCCTTTGGGGAAAACTCCTACTCCTCTCCCCTGGAAGGCTTTTTGCTGGTGTCCGGTTCTGAACATCTTACCCAGTGCTGCTGTGACTGGTGAAGATCCCCCAGACGCATGTTCAAGGATGGCCATGATGT
This sequence comes from Hyperolius riggenbachi, assembly GCF_040937935.1. Classification (NCBI taxonomy): domain Eukaryota; kingdom Metazoa; phylum Chordata; class Amphibia; order Anura; family Hyperoliidae; genus Hyperolius; species Hyperolius riggenbachi. The sequence continues at coordinate 84,779,508 of NC_090656.1, forward strand.
CCTTTCCAGCAATCAGCCCTACGGGAAGGTAACAGAAACAGCTTTGATTGACAGGACCACCATCTTACCTTTCCTGTAGTCCCATGGGCAGGAATCAGCGGGCCAGAGCACTGAGACCTAGCGGACACCCACTGAAGCCTTCATAGCAATGCTCAAACATGAAACCACTAAAAGTTTTGTTTTCCTCTTTACCCGCAGTGACGTTTTAAAGAACTTCTGCTTAAAATAAGTTAAGCCTGCATGTGATAAAACTGATAATCAGGTTTGCAGCGCAAATGAAATAATTATGTTTTGTAGCACTCCTTCTTCAAATATAATTCATATAAAAAATCCTCAATAAAAGTGAGCCGCCCATGGTATGCAGCACATTTGAATGTGATGACATTTGATCACTTTGTTCAACTAGTTCAAGAGAAACCGTGACTAAGGATTGAACTTCACCCCAATCAGTAGCTGATACCCCCTTTCCCATGAGAAAGCTACTCCTTTTCTCAAACGGATCATCAGTGGGCTCTGAATGGCTAAGATTGTGTTGGAACCCCTCCCACAGTGTGATGTCAGGACCATGGCGCTGACATTACACCGTGGGAGCCTTGTTGCATTGTGGGAAATAAGTTGTTTCCAACTGCCAAAAGGGTTCATATTGATGCTGCTGCACAAATAGTTACTGTCATTCTGCAGTAAGCTGACAAACAGTGCAGGGAGAGAAGAGTAACCTGAAGTGAGAGGTATATGTAGGCTGCCATATTCATTTCCATTTAAACACCACCAGTTATATGGCAGTCAGTAGTGTCTGAATCGCACACCTGAAACAAACATGCAGCTAATCTTGAATTTTTTTTTGTGAAAAACATCTGATCGCCATGTTTTTTCAGGGTGTACAGCTAAAGGTATTAGAGGAAATGGATTAGCAGAACAGCCAGGTAATTGGTATTTTTTAAAAGGGAATACATTTGGCAGACACTTCAGGTGTCCTGTCCTGTAACTTCACAGATGCAAGTTAAATTACACAGAAAGAATACCTTGTATGCCAGAGAGCTTACTTTTTGTATGACCCCCATCGTATACACACCAGTATTTAGAAATCGGTTAGTCCTGAAGTCATAATGATACAGATGTTATCCACAAGATAGAAGACATTTTGTGTAGTGGTCTACTGGAAATAGAGTAGAATTATGCGAAATGTATCCTGTATTTATCCACTAGGTGGTACGAGTGGTAACCAGCTAGGGTGGAGTCTAAGTACTGTACAAGGGTGGTGAGCGGGGGAAGAATGTACCATTGTGTGGATGGTCAGTTGCTGCCTAGTGAGCGAGACGGCACTGGAATTGTGAAATATCTGCGATTAGGAATGCTTGTTCAGTGCTGCAGAGGTTTCCCAATCGCAGTAATGAGAAGGCAGAATCGCAGATATTTTGGTAGGTAAAACAGCAGTTCAGTTTGTGTACAAGACGCAACTGTGTGTTTTATAGCATGTTGGGAAAAATGACAATGCATGAGCTAGTGCTTGTGTACACAATCCTACATCAGTGCCTTCCTATACTTGCTGGGCACATTTACCAACATACTGTTCCAGATAAAATGGCCCTGCGGTATATAGCACTCCAATCCTAATTCCCAAGGGCATGATGTGAGTTGTCCTGCAGCGGTATAATTGATGTCAGTTATAATGTCTCTTCTGTTGGCATTGATGCCATTTTTGTCAGTATTTGTTGAAGTCGTTAACCTATTAGTGATGCCACTGCTGACTCGGGTTGGAATATCTTTGGAAGTGGTTGGCAGAAATCCCAGAAGTGAAGGCGCTGTTTTCTATAGGGATCCCATTAATGGCTTCACTAGTACATTTGATATTGTTTTTATCAGTGATATCAGCAGTTATCTTTAACATCAGATATTTTGGCAGTCAAAATGTAAATTGATTCTCATTGTTCATTTATGCAGTTGCAACATAGACCTCATCACATAGTAGGGATCTGTGCTGTCTTCTGGCTTGGAAACAATTTGATTTAAAGGGAACCTGTCTAAACAGAAATCTGGGATCTGCCATATTTTTCTTGTTTGCACATTTATGGCTCCTGGGCCTGGGTTTTTTTCCCTTGGTTTACAGTTTTTGATCCATTGACCCAGAACAAGCATGCACACCGTGATTGATGAGATATTTGCTTACTCCAAGCTTGTGTCAAGTGAAGGGATGAACTAAGGTGAAAATATAAAATGAGACCTCTCGCAGATGCGTGTTTAGTGCACTGAGCACCCAATATAATGAAGGGAGGTTTGTAATTCAGTGTGATGTTGGGGGGAGCGCCATATGATGTACTACATCTCCTGGCATGCATTGCAGCAGCCGGGACCGTGCTCCACAGGCAGGCCTTTGAGCTGACAGTCTGGCAGATGCTCATGGCGCACTCCACATGGACCAGGGGCTAGAGGAGCAATGGCGCTCCCCCTGTTCCCCACAAATCTCACTTATGGGGAGGTTCACTGTGTAAAAAAAAAAAAGTGTTCTGGGTGCTCAGGGCACTTTAAAGCCTCATTCATTTCTCTGTCTGAGATTCCTCCTTGTTGGCAGAAGTGAATAGTAAACTCTGCCATTACTCACACAAATGCCATATTTGATGTTACCCAGGATCCATTCACAAAGCCATGCAGTTGCAAGGAGAGTTAGGTGCTCCCTAACTTCACAGCAGCTCTCATTGCTGAGCACATGGGCCTCGCCCCCCCTACCTCACCCACCCCCATTCCTCTCTGGTCCCTTTCAAATAACACTTTGTGGCCAGCACTGCAGCCCTGCAGATTTTTATCATTATAAGACTATGCTATAGGTGCAGTGTTGGCCTCAAATAGTGCATCTCTTTCCAGCAAGAGGAGGTGGTGTGCTCTCTCGTGTGATCTATGCTGACAGAGAAGAACTTTCTTAGATTCATTTCAGGCTGCAAAACAACATGTGAATATTTTGATACCCGCTGACTTGAAGGAAAACCTTACCGTGCTCTGTTGTTGTGGCCTCTTGTTCAAAAGACACCTTTTTCAGATCTTGACTGCACCTTCTTAGGCAGATCTGTGGGTCTAGTGGGAAGTCAGATTAAAGGGGAACTTCAGCCTAAACAAACATACTGTCATCAAGTTACACTAGTTATGTTAATTAGAATAGATAGGTAATATAATCTCTTACCAACCCTGTTTTAACCTCCCTGGCGGTCTATTAAAAACCACCAGGGGGCAGCCGTTTTTTTTGTAATTTTTTTTTTTAAATCATGTAGCGAGCCTAGGGCTCGCTACATGATAGCCGCTGTGCAGCGGCATCCCCCTACCCTCTTCGATCGCCTCCGGCGATCGGTGATCAGGAAATCCCGTTCAAAGAACGGGATTTCCTGGAGGGCTTCCCCCGTCGCCATGGCTACGGCGCGGGATGACGTTGTGATGTCATCGGGAGTCCCGAACCACCCCTCAGCGCTGCCTGGCGCTGATAGGCCAGGCTGCGCAAGGGGTCTAGGGGGGGGGGGGTGCGGCGAATCGGCGCGGGGCGGCGGCGATCGGTGTGCTCACGCAACTAGCAAAGTACTAGCTGCATGCAGCAAAAAAAAAAAATGGAGCAAATCGGCCCAGCAGGGCCTGAGAATACCTACGTTCTGGGTTACCGCCAGGAAGGTTAAGAGAACAGGCAAATGTTTGTGATTCATGGGGGCCTGCCATCTTTGTCATGGGGGCAGCCATCTTTTTGGTTGAAAGGAGGTGACAGGGAGCATAAGACACAGTTCCAATTGTCCTGTGTCCTGATTACCCCTCCCAGCTGCACACGCTAGGCTTCAAATGTCAAATTAAAAATGTAAAAAAAAAAAATTGCACCAAAACAGCAGAACGAGAACAACAACATCAGAAATCCCATCATGCTTTGCACAGCATCAGAGGAAAAAAGCCCGGGCAGTTTTCTTCTGTGCAGCTAAAAATGAGGCTTGTATAAGAGAAACAAAGTTCTGATGCTGTGAAACTGTTAAAGAAACGCCAAGCCTTTTCAGTGCTGCTGAGTCGATTTTTAATCTGGAGGTTCACTTTAAGCAAGCGTGCAAGTCCAGCATACTCTGGTTGAATTGTGACTGCTGATCCCTGCATATGACAATTGTGCATGAGGTCGCTAAGATTACTACTAAACAGGTCTTTACGACAGGATACATCTG